>NC_133354.1:1305200-1610200 GCF_030506205.2 Paramisgurnus dabryanus | reverse complement strand
AAGGAAAATCTCACAGACGGAGAGACTGAGAATGAAGATTTCAGCTGCAAGTCCATTTCCAGATCCTCTTACGATAAGCCAGATCACATAGAAGTTGATGGGAAAATTCATGAGAAGGGTGAAGATTTCTACTAGTAGGAACATGTAAAATTGTATTTCCATTATAATGTCATTGGGAAAGAGGAAATCAGAAGAATTTGAACTAAGCGAGATCTCTTTGGAGTTGTTCATCTCTTCACTGGACTGATAAATGGGACTGTGATCTGAGAAATACAAGAAAGTGTTTGACTACCACCATTTCAAAACTGCACAGATACGACCAAATTAAAGTTAGTCTAAATAAAAACTACACTACACAGTTAAATGAAGGTAAAAACAGCTTGTTTTGTATTACAATCTGATATTAAATTAATAAATAAATAAATGTATTCTGTTCATTACCGAGAGTTGGGCTGCTTGCTTTTCCATAAGATGTGTAGTTTGTGTAGTTTATGCAACCTTCACATTATTTATACCTGTAGCAGGAAATCTGATACCTTATTATGCAAATGTGTGACATCAGATTTATAGGTTTTTGTACTGTATATGTGTTCATATGTGCAAATCTAAAATCTAAGCTCTACTGTATTGAAAAGTCAGTGAGCATTTATTTTGATCTCTGTTATGTTGTTATTTATGTTCATTTTATCTTAAAAAAAAAAATAATGAAAAAATATACACATTTTAGAAATTGACTCACCATTGAGAGTCACAAACAACACAATACAGTCCTGTAAGAGTCTCTCCACATCCAAAATGAACCAAATGCTTTAAATAATCATAAACGCATTAAACAACAGACTTATTCAAAATACACGTATTGGCATTGTTACATGTTTCCGCTAAAAATGTTTAAAACTACTAACTCATTCTGTTTCACAAAGCATTAACTTCAAGGAACATAATAAACAATAAAAAACTATAACAATACATGTGAATATGGCAAACACTTAAAGGACAAGTTCGGTATTTTACACTTAAAGCCCTGTTTTCAGATTGTTTATGATGAAATAGAACGGTTTTGACTGAAATTTGGACATATGCGGCTGCCCCGAGATTTTTCTGGTGTTTGTGTTCCACAATTTAACAACGAATGCTAAAACAGCTGTTGGAAAGCATCTTTTGCAGCGATTTTTGTGTGAGCATATCAGTGAACACCCCTGACCACTGGGTGAGTTTCACGTCTTTGTAAACGAAAGTTTAATGCATTTTAGAAAGGATTGTTCCAGTGCACCATTAAACACATTGTAGAGGTGTGAGGTGAAACACAAACACGCAAAAATTCTCAGGGCAGCCGAAAATGTCGAAATTTCAGTCAAAACCATTCTATTTCACCATAAACAATCTGAAAACAGGGCTTTAAGTCTAAAATACCGAACTTGTCCTTTAACAAAAGGGGCTAACAGTATAATCAAGGATATATTTTTATGAGCAAATGTGTATTTCCTGGGATTGAAAGCATGACCTTTTGCTCTGCCAACACAATGCTTTACTAGTTGAGTTACAAGAACATTACATAAATTATAACTACATTATAGTTCAGCTCATTTGAATAGCATAACAAATGTCGCAATGTAACATTATGGCAGGGAGAAACATGACAGATATTGGATCTTGCAGCACAAACCTAAAAACATACAAACAAAAAAAGGTCATAAATCTACTAAGTTCTGGAAAACGAAGAAGAAATAACCAACAAATAAACTTAAAGTATCAGATTAAGGGGATATCTGAAATAAAAATAAATCTATCTTCCAAGATTTTCAAGCTACATTAAATGGTTAAAAATCAATATAATAATTGTGTAACATATTATTATGACATTAAATAAATAAAAGACATTTAAAATTCTCAAATGTGACTCGACATTTAAAGTTCTTTACATGATGTAGGATGATATTATGTGGAAGTTTTCTGTTATGTATCAGTTTTTGTTTTATAATTAGGCTCATGCATGCTGTCATTAGTTATAAACATGCTTACAGTTAAACGTCTCGGTTACGGATGTAACCCTCGTTCCCTGAAGGAGGGAACGGAGACGTCACGTCGTGACCGACGAATTGGGACGTGACGTCTCCGTTCCCTCCTTCAGGGAACGAGGGTTACATCCGTAACCGAGACGTTCCCTTTCAGTCGGTCACTACGACGTCACGTCGTGACCGACGAATTGGGAACTCGCTTAGAGAGACCAATCTGCTTCGTTTACTACAAAAACGCCAATGAACTTGGCATTGAGATATTTGCATAATGCTGGCGCCGCCCCGCCAGGTGCCTTTATAAGCAGCAGGTGCAAATAGGGAAATTAGCTCCTTTTCGCTGAGAAAGCCGGGAGAAAGTGTGACCGGTCGTAACAGCAGGTGGCAGCACCTGTGGCGACGGGACGTGACGTCTCCGTTCCCTCCTTCAGGGAACGAGGGTTACATCCGTAACCGAGACGTTCCCTTTCAGTCGGTCACTACGACGTCACGTCGTGACCGACGAATTGGGAATCCCTATCAAAACGCCACTAGGGGCTGACCTCTTCCAGTGACTGCGTAAAAGCCCTCCGGTTCCACTTAAGGAGGAGGAGGTAGGTTTTAGGGCAGAAGGCCGGGCACTAGATGTTCCTTTAACCCCACAGAAGTGCCAGCGACTGGGAAGCGCCCTACCTGAGCGGGATAGGAACGCTGCGGAAGCCACCACCCGTCTTAAGGGCTAATGGTGGGCGAAAGTCAACCGTAGTTGAGGAATAAAGACAGCCGTAGCTGTGTAAGCAAGGCAGTGCTCTGCTAAGGGAAACGTGGGCTGGTAGGATTAACCCCACGGAAAAATACTCACAAAGGAACCCGGTGGGACACAATGTGGAGCCCGAGCCAGACACGTAGGTTCGCGAGGATACAGCTAGTGAAAGGCTGACAGCCAATGCTCCGCAACAAAGGCTGCCAAGGCAGCGGAGGAAGAACAATTCAAACCATTACGCATTTTTGTTCTGAAGGCCTTCCATACTGACACAGTTATGAAGCATCAGTTGGAGGCTGCAAGCCGACCTGTGAGACTGTTCTCCGTGCTCCCCCTGGTGAGGAAAGAACACGAGAGGATACAGGCTCAATACGAACACTGTAAAATCTAATGAACGTATTAGGTGTCGCCCAACCAGCAGCTCTACAGATGTCTGTTAGCGAGGAACCACGAGCTAGAGCCCAAGATGAGGCAACGCTCCGTGTGGAGTGCGCTCTCAAATTAAAGGGGCAAGGAATACCCTGAAGATTATAAGCCAGGGTGATAGTATCAACTATCCAATGAGACATCCTCTGCTTAGTGACAGCTTTCCCTTTCTGCTGGCCACCATAACAAACAAAGAGCTGGTCTGAGGTCCTGAGGCTTTGCGTGCGATCCACGTAGAGTCGCAGTGCGCGTACGGGGCACAACAAAGCCATGGTTGGGTCTGCGTCCTCCGGGGGCAGCGCTTGCAAGCTCACCACCTTATCTCTGAAGGGAGTGGTGGGAACTTTGGGCACGTAGCCTGGTCTGGGTCTCAGTGAGACAGCAGGACCAAACTAAAGCACGAATCGTCAACAGAGAATGCATGTAAATCCCCTACTCTTCTTCATGGAGGCCAATGCTATCAGGGTCAGAGTTTTCATTGAGAAAAACCTCAGACTCGTAGACTGCAAAGGCTCAAAAGGGAGACCTGAAGGCTTCAGCACCATGGACAGGTCTCAGGAGGAAAGAGGGAGGGCGCGAGGGGTTTAGCCTGCGAGCGCCTCTTAAATGTAATAATTAAATCATGCTGGCCAACTGATCTGCCGTTGATAAGAGAGTGATGAGCAGAAATAGCGGCGATATCAACTTTAATGGCGGAGGGACAGCCTACCATCTAACCTATGTTAAAGATATAAAAGCACAATGTTAATGGGCATTCTCTGGGGTCCTCGCGTTGCGAAGAGCACCGGGTGACGAGAAAGGTTTCTTTAAGCGCGTAAGCCCGTCTTGTGGACGGTGCTCGAACCGCGTCGATGGTGTTAGATACCGCTTGCGATAAATCACCTAAACCTTGCGCGCGCTCAACGACCATACATGGAAATCCCACAGGTCGGGGCGCGGGTGCCATAATGTGCCCCTTCCTTGAGAAAGAAAGTCTTTCCTCAGGGGAAATCGTCAGGGAGGGGCTGTCGCGAGGAGCATTAACTCTGAAACCCAATTCCTGGAGTCCAGTACGGGGCGACTAATAAAAGGCTCTCCTCGTCCTGCCTGACTTTGCACAGAGTCTGCGCAATAAAGCTCACTGGAAGGAATGCGTATTAACGCACCCCCCGCGGCCAGCTGTGTGCCAACGCATCCACGCCGAGGCTGCCCTCGGTTAGTGAATAAAATAGGCGACAGTGGGTATCGTCCGGCGACGCAAACAGATCTATCTACGCACAACCGAACTTCTTCCAAATTAGCTGGACCGTCTGGGGGTGGAGTCGCCATTCGCCGGGGGCGCAGCTCGGGAAGCGCGTCTGCCGCTGTATTGAGCGTACCCGGGATGTAAATGGCACGAAGGGACCTCAGATGCTTCTGACTCCAAAGGAGGAGATGACGAGCGAGATGCGACAGGTGACGAGAGCGCAAAACCGCCTTAACGGTAAATAACGCAACAGTCGCAATATTATTGGTGTCGGCTAATACATCCTTCCCTCGCATCTCCATAGCGGAGCGTACAAGTCCCAGATATACAGCGCACCGCTCGCGGCAGTTGGGGTGCTATGCACACCCCTGAGACTGCAAGCCCGTCATACGTGGCTGATCATCCCGTGCTGAGGGCATTGCAATATACAGAATGCCAGGAGACCCCTCAGGGGCATATCTTCTATCGGAAATGCCGGGTCTACCACGGGGAAAAATTGAAATGACACGCAGGTGCAATGTTTACACGGTGTATGTCGGTGTGCCACGCTCTCCTCGAGACTCGATCGTAAGCCAACGCTGAAGCGGTCTCATATGAAGCAGCTAGGGCGGCGTCACAGCCGCAGCATGCTGTCATATGTCCAGGAGCTTCTGAAATTGTTTCAGAGGGACCGCGTACTTCCCTCGAATTAAAGCGAGGCAAGTCAGAACTGACTGGTTGCGCGCTCTTGTAAAACACGCCAATTAGTCGATCGAGTCTTATTTCCATACTGAGAAAAAGGATCCTCTGCACAGGGCAAAGTTGCTCTTTCCCAGCCGACCTGAAGACTTAAACGAGCGAGATGCCGAAGCATTAACTCTCTGTGTTCGCGCACGTCTGCCAAGAACGGGCTATTATAAGTCGACGTAGCTAAAAGCAGAATGCGAACAACGCTCTCTCTCTGACATTTTAATGCCGTGACTATGGAGACACGGAGAGAGAGAGACAGCTCGAATGGTGCACTTAGTATTAATATGCCCACCCCACGACGCAGAGCGAAAAAACGGTCTAAAGCGAGGGGAGATGGACACATAAGTACACGTCTTACAGGTCTAAGGCTGCAAACCGATCTGAATATTGAAATACGAGCCTCGGCGTTATCATCCAAAAAGAACACCTTCGTAGAGCCGGTGCGTAAATCAAATCGATCGTAACCCGCCGCGTATTTTGGGTACTATGAGATAAAGGCTGGAAAAAACCCCATCATCATCATCTCGGTAAGAGGGACCGGCTCGAACATCCTTCGCCAACAGGATATCGACTTTTGCACGCAGTACATGTGCATCGGACGCTTTCACCACAGTGAAACGAAAGCCCGAATTTTGGGGTGTGCCGGATTCGTAACCGAGGCGGATCGTGCGTAAAACCCAACGAAACGGGCTGGGAACTGAAGCCAAGCACCCAGGCACCGTACGAGGAGAAATAACGACACTACCGAAGTACCCGCGGGGGGGCAGCAAAGCGAGACAGGTGGGACTGCCGGTGCGTCTGCTGTGACAGCATAAACATCTACAGTATGTGTGTGTGACACTGACCTGAGCCCGCTGAGGGTAACGGTCGTCTGGTCTCCTCTACGGAGGGCGCAGACTCCGATGAGGGTGCTGGTGGTCCGGTCTCCTCAGCGGAGAGCTCGGACTCCTCAGGTCACCCGTTGGCGATAGAGGAGAGGTAGGGGAGCTGGTGTGTACCCGCTCACGGCTCTCTCGATCCTCCGGAGACCTAGAGAGGGAAGAGGAATGCACTCTTATGTGTGGTTAAGTGGGTACCGGCCGAACAGCCGGTGGAACATATGCAAACCAAGGATTTTCCACCCGACCCTCTATCGGGGGAAGGAGCTCCATCTCCTGAAGAGTGATCCTCTGCCAATCCGGGTCGCCCTTCACTGGCCACTTAAACTCCCGAATTTCACGGGAAGCGGCTAAGCGGGCGGGGCGAGCTGCTGACGACCGGTTCCCCTGCGCTGCCGAGATGGGGTCCGAGAAGGGGAACGGAGGTGGTCGCCGCAGGACGCCGACGGCGAGAGGCAGACTGAGGAGCCGGCGTGGTGGACCAAGGGCAGCTCTCTTCCGCCGGGGCATGACCTAGGAGATCGCCTCAGTCTGCGCAGCGGAGCTGTCCGACTCCCCTGGCTCGCCGAAGAGGCCGGTCTGTGAGACAGGAGCATTCAAGTTGTTCTCGTCTGCGTCCGTCATGTCAGCCAGACACAGCCAAAGGTGGCGATCTTGAACCACTGTGGTGGACATCGCACGACTGAAGGTCGCGGGCTCCCTCGTAAATCCTTGGTGAGCCTGCAGCAACGTTATTGCTGCAGGGCCGAAGCCGCCTCTCCGGCATGCCTGATGGGCAGCGTCCGTAACCGGACGACTGTCTACAAACACGGGAGGAAAGGGTTGGGTGGTCCCTCCAGGAACGCATCCAGCTCCACTGAAGGGGTCCCCGCCCTTAGCGGCTCCGTTGGTGAGGGAGGTGAGGGGTGAAGCTGAACGGCCGGACGGCCGCAAATCACGTCAGCTCTTCGTGCCGCGGGAAAGAAAGGCACAGGAGGAGAGGACCGAGAGGCCCGAGCAGCTCCGAAGTACCAATCATGTGGGCGGGACGGTTCGGGCGGAAAGGGGTTAACCTTTCCAACTCTACCGTCTCCGCCGCTCGCGGGCACGGCCGCCATCTCCGGAACGACTCCCTCGGAGGAAAAATGGACACCCCTCTGATGCTGCAGAAGTGACGGGACCAGAAGGAGGTCCAATGGATTCGGCAGACATCGTAGAACACGACTCTGCAGTCTCCACCGGAGCCTCAACCGGCTGAGGATGAGAAGGCCGGTAGGCGGAGGACGCATCCTCCATCCTACTCAGCGTAGTGACGCGAAGGGCGCCCTGCGAGCGCTTGACAGCCGCACCATGGCGGCGTCAGCACTGCAAAGGCGCGGACAGCGTTCCCGTAGAAACGACAGTCGTCTCCGCAATCCAAGAGGGTTATGCTCTCACAGAGAGAACAGAAACTCTCCACGAACGCAGCCCCGGAGTGCTCGATGCCTGAGCACGAAGACAGCGCTCGTGACCGTCACTGGAACCCTTATACTTCTCGCATCCAAGATCGCACGGGCGAAAAGCTATCCTGAAAAGGACGCTGATCTCCGCATATACGAGAGAGTGGCTGCCTTTAAAAAGACACAGAGCTCTCACGTATCACTCTTTTAGGGAAATCACTCTTTGGGTGCTCAGCTGATGATGCGCACAGGGAAGGCAACGCACACACTAAACTCAAAACAAAAAAGATGCAGAGCCGTGGAATACTGCGAGCGTCCGCTGTGTTAGTACTGCTTGTCAATCAACTTCAGCAACCGTTCCCAGAAGAGCAGCGAGTAGCTTCTCAGTAGCAGATAAAGCCGGCTTTCGAAGCGAAAAAAGCTAATTTCCCTATTTGCACCTGCTGCTTATAAAGGCACCTGGCGGGGCGGCGCCAGCATTATGCAAATATCTCAATGCCAAGTTCATTGGCGTTTTTGTAGTAAACGAAGCAGATTGGTCTCTCTAAGCGAGTTCCCAATTCGTCGGTCACGACGTGACGTCGTAGTGACCGACTGAAAGGGAACGTCTCGGTTACGGATGTAACCCTCGTTCCCTGAAGGAGGGAACGGAGACGTCACGTCCCAATTCGTCGGTCACGACGTGACGTCGTAGTGACCGACTGAAAGGGAACTTATAGATACTATAACTCTAAAATCACTGGTGGCTCTTAAATTATTTTTTTACATTAGAAAAAATGACAGATTGACTCAAAATGATAGCCTTTGCAAATTTCTAAGTATCAGTATTACTGACATTTGATATAGTTCAGTTTCCCCACTCGGTAGAGAAACAAAATAGGCTGCACTAAACCACCAAATGCAAAACAAGCAAAACTAATAACCATGAATGTGGAAAAGTTTTCATCTACACTAAAATTTAATGTAATTGAAATAATCAGTGGGAGATAAGTGATAGCGATGCTGACAGTAGTTATGAGAATGAGATAAAACGCTCTTTTCTTCATGTGGTTTTCTTCCTCTCTCTCTCTCCCTCTCTCTCCTGGTCCTGACTGCTTCAGAGCTCTGAGAACAGCCACACAACAAAACAACTGAATGGAGAACATGAGAAGGAACTCAATCAATGGAATGAATGAGAAATTAAACAAGTCAGATAATAAGATAAAGACATTCAGTACACCAAAGCCAACTACTGCCACCCAGGCAACAGCAGAACACATCAGTCTGTATCTGAGAGGTTTGAACTTCAGAAAGGTTACAGGATGAACCACAGCCAGGTAACGCTCGACACAGATCAGACACTGAAACACAGGACGACCGGTGGTGACTAGTTCATCCAAAAAACTCAAAAGCATCCGGATGATGTACAAATCATAGACAAATGAAAGCCATGAACAAATTAAAATGAAGAGACATTCCACACACAAGAAAATCTCACAGATGGAGAGACTGAGAATGAAGATTTCTGCTGCAAGTCCATTTCCAGATCCTCTTACGATAAGCCAAATCAGATAGGTGTTGATTGGAAAATTTATCAGAAGGGTAAAGATTTCCACTAGTAAGATCATGTTAAAATCCGTTTCCACTTTAGTGTCATTGGGAAAAACAAATTCTGAAAAATTTGAATTAAGGAAGATCGCACTGGAGATGTTCATCTCTTCAATAGACTGAAAAACAGGACTGTGATCTATAATTGAGAAATACAAATTAAAGTTAATCTGAATAAAAAGAAAATTACAATTTAAAAAATATTTTTTTTGACTAAATGTTTCTTTAAGGAACCAACTGTGGTTCTTCTTTGGCATTGCTGTGAAGAACCCTTTAAGCACTTTTATTCTCAGGTTTGTTGCTTTAAAAGTGTCCACATGTGTGGTGGTCTTTGAAAAAAATTCATAAAACGTTTAAACAGCTTAAAAAATCTGTGTTAGTCCATCAAATATTCATTGTTTTACTTTTTCTTAAAAACATGCAAAACATATTGTGTTGTTTCAAAATAAAAATAAACTTGTTTTCTTGGCAGTATACAAGGTCTGAAAACATTGCATGTTTTTTTTTTACCAGTTTGTCCAATTATCTGCAAATAAGATCTTTTATAATTTAGTAGAAATGTTATCAGTAGTTCACAGAATGATGACGATTAACTACATTGAAAGTGGTCTTTTCTTTGACATTTTTCGAGAGCTGTACATATACTGTATATCCTACACGTACTCTGTAAAATAAATGCCGCATGAATTTTAAACAACTTGGTTTTGCAAGTAAAATCAAAATTTTGACGAGTGATAAGTTGACATAACTTATAAACACAAGGTGAATTTGTTTAACTTATTTGTTTAAGTTTATGTATCATAATCATAAAAATGCTGATTTGTTTACAGTGTACATATATAAATATACACAATACTTGGTACATTTTAGGAGAAAAGAAAATCTAAATCTATCCAATTTAAACCATTAAGAAAAAAATAATAAAGGTCCTAATTGTTCAATAAATGTTAAGGCTTTAAATCAATTTACAGTAAATAAGTGAACTTTAATAACACATATTATTTTTTTCTGTACTGAGCAGCAAATTAGTTTGCATATTTTAAAATGACTATTTATGCGTATATTAAACGTGAACTTTAAACTGCAATGTGAACAAACATTTATGAAAAAGTCTTTTGAATATATTTTTAATGTCTAGACTAACATAAAATAAATCAGCACTATCTTAAAGTCTACAGTTATAAAATAATTCATGTGATTATTATAAGTAATTACCAGATTTGCCGCAGTCAGTCATAAACTATCAGCATTCCCAGATGATTTAAATGGGAGTGGGACGCAGCTGGAAGTTTTTATCTGTATGGCTCACATGCAAATTCTGTACATTAGTTAAATGACATCTTTGGTTCATATACTGTCACGGTAGGAAATCCACTGTTTCCTCCGTGTCATGTTTGTGTGTGTGTGTGTGTGTTTGTTACTCACAGCTCTGCCATGTGCTCGTTAGGCTGATGCCGCTCACCTGTGTGTTGATTGCCTCGCTCCAGCTGCTCATCATTACATCTCCTCCATAAATACTCACATGACTCTCTGTTCCCTGCCAGATGATCACTTTCTGTTTGGTCCTCGTGTTGTGTGGTTCTTCGTCTCAGTCTTGGATTACGAGTTGCATTGTGGATTGTTTATTGTCGTCGTCGTCGTCTCCGTGTGGATGTTCCGTGCACAGTCTGGATTTACCACTGCTCACCACTCCACCAACGCCGCACTCAATAACCATCTACCACCGTAGTCCTCGTCACCATTGCCAACAACACCGGACATTTCCTGCTTGTGTCATTTCTCTCTCTGTGTTTATAAATAAACATTGTGTTTTCACCTGCAATTGCTTCCGCTCAGTTCGTGTCATTACAGAATCATCTGGCCATACATGGAAGCAGCAGGAGACCAACCCACGGCCACGCTGGAGGAATTTCTCCAGCGAACTCTGGCTCGTATGGATCTTCAGGACCAGTCGATCAACGAAATGCGAAAGGCCGTCCATGCAATGGTGACGAAGGTGTCCGAGCTCTCTCAGCGTTCCTCTCATCCTTCGCTTCCCACTGCGCCACCCACACCGCCCGCACCATCTTCTCCTCCAGGGGGTGGTGTCCATCCGGAGCCCCGGTTACCGATCCCTGAGAAATACTCCGGTGAGCCTAATTATTGCCGTACATTTCTGTCTCACTGTTCTCTGCACTTCGCTCAACAGCCCCGATCGTTTTTCCTTGAGGAAACCAAGGTGGCGTTTACTCTCTCCCTACTGAAGGGCAAGGCTGCCCTCTGGGGGACGGCGGTGTGGGAGAATAATGACGTCTGTTGCTCTTCGTTCACCCTCTTATCTGAGGAAATGAAGAGGGTGTTCGACCGCTCCGTCGCCGGGAGAGAAGCTGCTCGCCTCCTCACCGAGCTAAGACAGGAGAACCGAACTGTATCTGACTACGCTATCGAGTTCCGGACCCTGGCGGCGGAGTGTAAGTGGAACGAGGAGGCGCAGTGGGATCATTTCCTGCATGGGCTTTCGGAGCGTATCCAGCGGGAGATCGTCACCTCGGAACTACCCACATCTCTCAATGGGCTGGTGGATCTGGCTATCCGTGTCGACGCTAGGCTGACCGTAGCGGACCGGAGAAGGAGACCTACCAGCATACAGCGCCGACCTGAGTCGTCCAGCCCTCCTAGAGAGACACCTAGCAACGTTCTCCCCGAGCCGGAGCCCATGCAGGTGGGTAGAGCTCGGCTTTCCCGGGAGGAGAGGAACCGGCGGAGATCCCTTGGTCTTTGTTTGTACTGTGGCGAGACGGGTCATAACTGCCAGAGATGTCCGGTAAAAGACCAAGCCCGATAGTAAGACGGAGGCTACTATCGGGCGGGATCTCTGCTCGCAAGACCTCGACGACATCTACTCTCCTTCCGGTGAAACTACGGTGGTCCACCAAGTCACACACCGACCACGCACTACTGGACTCCGGGGCAGAGGGGAACTTCATTGACTCTTCACTTGCATGTAAGCTACAAATTCCCGTCACCCCACTCACTCACCAGATTGCACCCTTCACTCTCAATGGACATGAATTACCCACCATCAGTCACACCACTGCCCCCATCACTCTTATCACCTCAGGCAACCATACCGAGAAGATCTCCTTTTTTGTTACAGACATCTCACTCTCTCCCACCGTCCTTGGTCATCCCTGGCTCCATACCCATAACCCTAAGGTCGACTGGAGACTGGGCTCAGTCACCAGCTGGAGCGAGGAGTGTCATAAGTCTTGTCTTGTCTCTGCGTGTCTTACTGTTTCTGAGTCTGTGTTTCAGGGGGAAGCAGTGGATTTGCCTAACGTGCCCGCGGAGTACCACGACCTGAAGGAGGTGTTCAGTAAGTCTCGGGCTGATTCTCTCCCTCCTCATCGTCCCTATGACTGTGCCATAGATTTATTGCCAGGTACGTTTCCGCCTAAAGGCAAGTTATACTCTCTATCCGTTCCTGAGATGGAGGCCATGGAGAAATACATTTCTGATTCTCTGGCAACGGGGTTCATTCGTCCTTCCTCTTCTCCAGCGGGGGCGGGGTTCTTTTTTGTGGGGAAGAAGGACGAATCCTTGCGACCTTGTATTGATTACCGAGGGCTGAATAACATAACGGTAAAGAATACTTATCCTTTGCCGTTGATGTCTTCAGCCTTCGAGAGGTTGCAGGGAGCGTCTCTCTTCACTAAATTGGACTTACGTAACGCATATCATTTGGTTCGCATCAGGAAGGGGGATGAATGGAAGACTGCTTTTAACACCCCTCGTGGCCATTTTGAGTACTGCGTGATGCCTTTCGGTCTCACGAACTCGCCAGCAGTCTTCCAAGCACTCGTTAATGACGTGTTGCGAGACATGGTAGATCAGTTTATTTAAGTTTACCTGGATGACATACTGATTTTTTCTTCGTCTCTCCAGGAACATTTGCAACACGTACGACGAGTGCTTCTGCGGTTGCTAGAGAATGGGCTTTTTGTCAAGGCGGAAAAATGCGTTTTTCATGCACAGTCTGTTTCTTTTCTAGGACACATCATTTCGACTGAGGGTGTTCGCATGGATCCTGAGAAGGTTAAGGCTGTGGTTGATTGGCCATCCCCAGAGTCTCGCAAGGCCCTGCAGAGATTTCTGGGGTTCGTCAATTTTTACCGGCGTTTCATTCGCAATTTCAGCCAACTAGCCGCACCTCTGACCGCCTTGACCTCCCCTAGTTTGACGTTCAGGTGGTCAGACGCAGCCGAGGCTGCGTTTGCCAAACTGAAAAGCTGCTTTGTTTCAGCTCCCATTCTCGTCTCACCTGATCGCACACGTCAATTCATAGTGGAGGTCGATGCGTCAGAGGTGGGGGTAGGAGCAGTGCTTTCCCAGCGCGCATCCTCAGACGGAAAGGTTCATCCTTGCGCGTATTTTTCTCATCGCTTATCTCCTGCGGAAGTTAATTATGACATTGGCAATCGAGAGTTGTTGGCAGTCAAGTTAGCACTGGAAGAATGGTGTCACTGGCTTGAAGGGTCAGGGGTACCCTTTATTTTATGGACGGACCATAAGAATCTCGAATACATTAGAACCGCCAAAAGACTGAACTCCAGGCAGGCTCGGTGGGCTTTGTTTTTCGGTCGTTTCGATTTTACTCTTTCTTACCGACCGGGTTCCAAAAACATCAAACCCGATGCTTTATCCCGCCTTTTTAGCGTTCCGATCGTACTGCCACTCCCGAGCGTATTTTACCGGAGACCATCATTATCTCCGCGCTCAGATGCGAGGTCGAATCGAAGGTGTTAACAGCCTTAGAAGGGGTAACGCCCCCGGCCCGTTGCCCACCAAACCGCTTATTTGTGCCGGAGGAGTTACGGTCAGACGTCCTTCAGTGGGGTCATGGTTCCAGTGTTGCCTGTCATCCAGGGGTTAGTAGGACTAGATTCCTAGTTAAGCAACGATTCTGGTGGCAAGGTATGGCTCGTGACACTCACGATTTCGTCTTGGCTTGCTCGGTTTGTGCCACTGGTAAGACTTCCAATCGACCTCCAGATGGGTTACTTTTACCGCTGTCAGTCCCTTCGAGACCCTGGTCCCACATCTCGCTAGACTTTATTACCGCCCTCCCACCCTCCCAGGGTAATACGGTGATTTTAACCGTAGTGGACCGGTTCTCGAAGGCGACTCACTTTATTCCCTTGCCCAAATTACCTTCAGCCAAGGAAACAGCGGTAACTGTCATTGACCACATCTTCCGTATACATGGCCTCCCGACAGACGTGGTCTCTGACAGAGGTCCCCAATTCGTATCCAAATTTTGGCGTGAGTTTTGCAAATTGCTAGGAGCGACTGTTAGTCTTTCTTCAGGGTTCCATCCCCAGAGCAATGGCCAAACCGAGCGAGCCAATCAGGATGTCGAGAGGGTGTTACGATGTTTGGTTTCCAAGAATCCTTCGTCCTGGAGTCAACAACTCTCAGTTGTGGAGTACGCACACAACTCCCTGCCAGTGTCATCCACGGGCATGTCTCCTTTTAAGTGTAGTCTAGGTTACCAACCACCAAATTTTTCTAGTCTGGAATCCGAGGTTTCGGTCCCCTCCGCACACGCATTAGTCCAGAGGTGTCACCGTACCTGGACCAGATGCTCCAGGTGAGGTCGCGCACCAAGGCTAAGGCCGATCGCCACCGGTCGAAGCCGCCCCGTTACGTCGTCGGTCAAAGAGTGTGGCTTTCTACCCAGAACATTCCGATGCGTTCCGTCTCGAATAAACTTGCTCCCAAATTTATTGGCCCGTTTTCTGTTACCAAAATCATTAATCCGGTAACAGTGCGTCTGAGCCTTCCTCCGGCGTACAGGAGGGTTCACCCAGTGTTCCACGTCTCCAAAATTAAACCGGTGATTTTTTTTCCCGTCTTAATCCGCCTGCCCCGGTTCCCCCACCGCCTCGTCTCGTTAATGGGGAACCGACTTATTTGGTTAATCGTATTCTGGACTCCAGACGGAGGGGACGCGGATTTCAGTACTTGGTGGATTGGGAAGGTTACGGTCCGGAGGAGAGAAGGTGGGTTCCTGCTCGGGACATACTGGATCACCGCCTTATCGATGTTTACAATCAACAGGTAAAGCAGGCTGGGAACGTCAAGGGGCGTTCCTAGGGGAGGGGGTACTGTCACGGTAGGAAATCCACTGTTTCCTCCGTGTCATGTTTGTGTGTGTGTGTTTGTTACTCACAGCTCTGCCATGTGCTCGTTAGGCTGATGCCGCTCACCTGTGTGTTGATTGCCTCGCTCCAGCTGCTCATCATTACATCTCCTCCATAAATACTCACATGACTCTCTGTTCCCTGCCAGATGATCACTTTCTGTTTGGTCCTCGTGTTGTGTGGTTCTTCGTCTCAGTCTTGGATTACGAGTTGCATTGTGGATTGTTTATTGTCGTCGTCGTCTCCGTGTGGATGTTCCGTGCACAGTCTGGATTTACCACTGCTCACCACTCCACCAACGTCGCACTCAATAACCATCTACCACCGTAGTCCTCGTCACCATTGCCAACAACACCGGACATTTCCTGCTTGTGTCATTTCTCTCTCTGTGTTTATAAATAAACATTGTGTTTTCACCTGCAATTGCTTCCGCTCAGTTCGTGTCATTACATATACACAGTGTTTATGTGCGTCTATATGATATGACAAAGGGTGCATCCCAATTCAGGGGCTGTGTCCTTCGAAAGCCGTATTTGAAGGTCAGTTACATCACCGGGCCGTGACAAAGGCTATCCCAATTCAAAGGCTCCTTCACGTGCATCCTCCAAATGTGGCCTTTGTTTCCCCTGAACCACAGATGGATCCTTTATGGCCTCAGCTATCCCAAGATTCAATGCACGCCTGTAATGTCTGGGTATTTTAAAATAAACATTCATAACTGTAGTAACAGCTCTCAAAACAAATGTAAATATACAAGTGTATAATATAAAACTAAGAGTTGAACGAATTTAGAACCCAAGTGCGGTTTTATTGACAAAAACAGGAATTTTTGATGCTATAATCAAAACTTGAAGCGTGATTGTAGGAGAGTCATCAGCTTAAAGCGTGATTGTAGGAGAGTCATCCCACAACTCATTTTGAAGGCAAGCACAAATGTTATATGCTGATGTTACTTTATCAGCGAACCTTAGCTGGTACCTTAGCTGGTTCTTGACATTTAGAAGATTGATTGACATTTAAGTGTGAGTCTTGAAGGATCATTGGTTGTATGTGAACAAACACACCCTTCACTGAATGAATCAATTCAGAACGACAGCTTTAATGATTTGAATAAACTGATACTGTCATTCATAATCTAGTGTTCCCATAAAACAGAGTAAATTCAGGCATTAAGATGAATGTCAGAAGTGTCCCAATCAACCTGAATACAACCTACTGGACTTTTATAATCTACTGAACCCAAATTACTGGAGAGTTACTGTATTTGTCAGCATGGCAAATTTAATTACACTTTAACTAAACTACATTTAAACACATACAAATCTCCTGTCATTTAGTTGACTAAAACTAGACTAAAATATGAATAAAACTAAATTGCATTGTAGTCAAAAGACTAAAACTAATTCAAAATCTGCTGTCAAAATTAACACCGGTGAAATTAATATTAACTTCTGTACAATTCACCCAGTTCATGAATCAGATAAATGCATTCAACTGTGAAGAATGGATGTCATAACTGTATTACTTTTGAATTATTATTACTATTCTTTTATTTACGTTTATGTATAGAAAAAAAAATACTTCACATTGCACAAGAATGTATTAAAACATATCATGATTATTCAGAATTAAACAACATGACCACTGGCACATCAGGCGTAGATAAAAGCATAACATTTCAAAAACAATGTGTGCTACAATTACAAGCCATTATATATAGTTCCCTTTCAGTCGGTCACTACGACGTCACGTCGTGACCGACGAATTGGGAACTCGCTTAGAGAGACCAATCTGCTTCGTACTCTACTAAAACGCCAATGAACTTGGCATTGAGATATTTGCATAATGCTGGCGCCGCCCCGCCAGGTGCGTATATAAGCCACAGGTGCAAATATGGAAATTAGCTTTTTTCGCTTCGAAAGCCGGCATTATCTGCTACTGAGAAGCTACTCTCTGCTCTTCTGGGAACGGTTGCTGAAGTTGATTGACAAGCAGTACTGACACAGCGGACGCTCGCAGTATTCCACTGCTCTGCATATTTTTTGTTTTGAGTTTAGTGTGTGCGTTGCCTCTCCCTGTGCGCATCATCAGCTGAGCACCTGAGTGATTTCCCTAAAGAGTGATACGTGAGCTGTGTCTTTTTAAAGACAGCCACTCTCTCGTATATTCGAAGATCAGCGTCCTTTTCAGGATAGCTTTTCCTCCGTGCGATCTTGGATGCGAGAAGTACAGGGATTCCAGTGACGGTCACGAGTGCTGTCTTCGGGCTATGGCATCGAGCACTCCGAGGCTGCGTTCGTGGAGAGCTCTTGCTCTCTCTGTGAGAGCATAACCCTCTTGGATTGCGGAGACGACTGTCGTTTCTACGGGAACGGCGTCCGCGCCTTTGCAGTGCTGAACGCCGCCATGGTACGGCTGTCAAGCGCTCGCAGGACGCTCTTCGCATCACTATGCTGAGTAGGACGGAGGATGCGTCCTTCACCTACCGGCCTTCTCATCCTCAGCCGGTTGAGGCTCCGGTGGAGACTGCAGAGTCGTGTTCTGCGATTTCTGCCGAATCCACTGGACCTCCTTCTGGTCCCGTCACTTCTACAGCATCAGAGGGGTGCCCATTTTTTCCCTCCGAGGCGGAGTCTTCCCGGAGATGGCGGCCGTGCCCGCTCGAGCGGCGGAAACGGTAGAGTTGGAGGGGTTAATCCCTCTCCGCCCGAACCGTCCCGCCCACATGATTGGTACTTCGGAGCTGTCCGGGCCTCTACGGTCCTCACCTCCTGTGCCTGCCTTTCCCGACGGCACGAAGAGCTGACGTGATTTGCGGCCGTCTCGGCCGTTCAGCTTCACCCCTCATCTCCCTCACTAACGGAGCCGCTAAGGGGGGATCCCTTCAGTTGAGCGGGGGGTTGCGATGCAGCTGCGTTCCTGGAGGGACCACCCAACCCTTCCCTCCCGTGTTTGTATAGACAGTCGTCCGGTTACGGGCGCTGCCCATCAGGCATGCGGAGACGCGGCTTCAGCCCTGCACGCATTAACGTACTGCAGGTTCACCAAACGAGGCTTTAGAGATATACGAGGGAAGCCGCGACCTTCAGTCGTGCGATGTCCACCACAGTGTTCAAGATCGCCACCCTTGGCTATGTCTGGCTTATATGACGGAACAACTTAATGAATGCTCCTGTCTCACAGACCGGCCTCTTCGGCGAGCCCGGGGAGTCGTACAGCTCCGCTGCGCAGACTGAGGCGATCTCCTAGGTCGTGCCCCGGCGGATGAGAGCTGCCCTGGTCCACCAACGCCGGCTCCTCAGTCTGCCTCTCGCCGTCGGCGTCCTGCGGCGACCACCTCCGTTCCCCTCCTCGGACCCCATCTCGGCAGCGCAGGGGAACCGGTCGTCAGCAGCTCGCCCCGCCCGCTTAGCCGCTTCCCGTGAAAATCGGGAGTTTAAGTGGCCAGAGACGGGCGACCCGGAGTGGCAGAGGATCACTCTTCAGGAGACAGTGATTCGCTCCTTCCCCCGGTAGAGGGTCGGGTGGAAAATCCTTGGTTTGCATATGTTCCACCGGCTGTCCAGCCGGTACCCACTTAACCACACATAAGAGTGCATTCCTCTTTCCTCTCCAGGTCTCCGGAGGATCGAGAGAGCCGTGGGCGTACACCTGCTCACTCTACCTCTCCTCTATCGCCAGCGGGTGTCCTGAGGAGTCCGAGCTTTCCACTGAGCAGACCGGACCACCAGCACCCTCATCGGAGTCTGCGCTCTCCGCAGAGGAGACCAGACGACCGTCACCCTCAGCGGGCTCAGGTCAGTGTCTCACACACACACATACTGTAGATGTTTATGCTGTCACAGCAGACGCACCGGCAGTATCACCTGTCTCGCTTCGCTGCCCCACCGCGGGTACTTCGGTAGTGTCGTTAATTCTCCTCGTACGGTCCCGGGATGCTTCGCTTCAGTTCCCAGCCCGTCTCGTTGGGTTTTACGCACTATCCGCCTCGGTTACGTAATACAATTACCGGCACTCCCCCAAATTCTCGGGCATTCGTTTCACTATAGTGAAAGCGTCCGATGCACATGTACTGCGTGCAAAAGTCGATGTCCTGCTGGCGAAGGACGTTTCGAGCCGGTCCCTCTTACCGAGAATGATGATAGGGTTTTTCCAGCCTTTATCTCATAGTACCCAAAATACGCGGTGGGTTACGACCGATTTATTTACGCACCGGCTCTACAAATGTGATCCTTTAGGATGATACGCCGAGGCTCGTATTTCAATATTCAGATCGGTTTGCAGCATAGACCTGTAGACGTGTACTTTATGTGTCCATCTCCCCTCGCCTTAGACCGTTTTTCGCTCTGCGTTCATGGAGTGGACATACTAATACTAAGTACACCATTCGAGCTGTCTCTCTCTCCCCGTGTCTCCATGAAAGTGCTAGTCATGGCATTAAAATCTCAGAGAGAGAGAGCGTTGTTCGTATTCTGCTTATATTTACGTCAACTATAATGGCTCGTTCTCGGCAGACGTGCGCGAACACAGAGATTTAATGCTTCAGCATCTCGCTCGTTTAAGTCATCAGGTCAGCTGGGAAAAGAGCAACTTTGCCCCGTGCAGAGGATCCTTTTCTCAGTATGGAAATAGACTCGATCGATTTATTGGCGTGTTTTACAAGAGCGCGCAACCAGTCAGTTCTGACTTGCCTCGGTTTAATTCGAGGGAAGTACGCGGTCCCTCTGAAACAATTTCAGAAGCTCTTGGACATATGGCAGCATGCTGCGGCTGTGACACTGCTCGAGCTGCTTCATATGAGACCGCTTCAGCATTGGTTTTACGATCGAGTCTCGAGGAGAGCGTGGCGCAACGGCATACACTGTGTAACCATTACACCTGCGTGTCATTTCAATTTTACCCCGTGGCAGACCCAGCATTTCTGATAGCAAGATATGCCCCTGAGTCGGGTCTCCTGGCATTCTGTAGCACATACAATGCCCCCAGCACGGGATGAGCAGCCACGTATGACGGGCTTGCAGTCTCAGGGGTGTGCATAGCACCCCAACTGCCGCGAGCGGTGCGCTGTATATCTGGGACTTGTACGCTCCGCTATGGAGATGCGAGGGAAGGATGTATTAGCCGACACCGACAACATTGCGACTGTTGCGTTATTTACCGTTAAGGCGGTTTTTGCGCTCTCGTCACCTGTCGCATCTCGCTCGTCATCTCCTCCTTTGGAGTCAGAAGCATCTGAGGTCCCTTCGTGCCATTTACATCCCGGGCTCGCTCAATACAGCGGCAGACGCGCTTTCCCGAGCTGCGCGCCCCGGTGAATGGCGACTCCACCCCCAGACGGTCCAGTTAATTTGGAAGAAGTTCGGTCGTGCGCAGATATATCTGTTTGCGTCGCCGGACGATACCCACTGTCGCCGGTTTTTATTCACTAACCGAGGGCAGCCTCGGCGTGGATGCGTTGGCACACAGCTGGCCGCGGGGGACGCGAAAATACGCATTCACTCCAGTGAGCTTAATCGCACAGACACTGTGCAAAGTCAGGCAGGACGAGGAGAGCCTTTCGTTAGTCGCCCCATACTGGACGACCAGGAATTGGTTTTCAGAGTTAATGCTCCTCGCGACAGCCCCTCCCTGGCGAATTCCCCTAGGAAGGACTTTCTTTCTTTGGGAAGGGGCACATTATGGCACCCGCGCCCCGACCTGTGCATGTATGGTCGTTGAGTGCGCGCAAGGTTTAGGTGATTTATCGCAAGCGGTATCTAACACCAACGACGCGGTACGAGCACCGTCCACAAGACGGGCTTACGCGCTTAAATGAGACCCTTTTCGTCACCTGGTGCTCTTCGCAACGCGAGGACCCCAGAGAATGCTTAACATTGTGCTTTTATATATCTTCAACTTAGGTTAGATGGTAGGCTGTCACCCTCCACCATTAAAGTTGATATCGCCGCTATTTCTGCTCATCACTCGCTTATTAACGGCAGATCAGTTGGCAGCATGATTTGGTTATTAGATTTTAAGAGGCGCTCGCAGGCTAAACCCCTCGCGCCCTCCCTCTATTCCTCCTGAGACCTGTCCATGGTGCTGAAGCCCTACTACAGGTTCCGCGTTCGAGCCTTTGCAGTCTGCGAGTCTGAAGTTTTTGTCAATGAAAACTCTGACCCTGCTAGCATTGGTCTCCGTGAAGAGAGTAAGCAATTTACATGCATTCTCTGTTGACGATTCGTGCCTTCAGTTTGGTCCTGCTGTCTCACTGAGACTCAGACCAGGCTACGTGCCCAAAGTTCCCACCACTCCCTTCAGAGATAAGGTGGTGAGCTTGCAAGCGCTGCTCCCCGGAGGAGGGCAGACCCAACCATGGCTTTATTATGCCCCGTAGCGTTACGCATCTACGTGGATCGCACACAAAGCCTTAGGACCTCAGATCAGCTCTTTGTTTGTTATGGTGGTCAGCAGAGAGGGAAAGCTGTCACTAAGCAGAGGATGTCTCATTGGATAGTTGATACTATCGCCCTTGCTTATAATCTGCAGGGCATTCCTTGTCCATTTAATTTGAGAGCTCACTCTACTAGAAGTGTTGCCTCATTTTGGGCATTCGCTCGTGGTTCCTCGCTAACAGACATCTGCAGAGCTGCTGGTTGGGCGACACCTAATACGTTCATTAGATTTTACAGTGTTCGTGTCGAGCCTGTCTCCTCTCGTGTTCTTTCCTCGTTAGGGGAAGCACAGAGAACAGGCTCGCAGGTCGGCTTGCAGCCTCCGACTGCTGCTCCAAACTGAGCTCAGTATGGAAGGCCTTCGAGGCAAAAACGCGTAATAAATTGTTTTGCCTTCCTCCGCTGCCTTGGCAGCCTGATGTTGCGGAGCATCCGCTGCCAGCCTCTCACTAGCTGCATCCTCGCGAACCTGTGTTTGGCTCGGGCATCCACATTGCGTCCCACCGGGTTCCTTTGTGAGTATTTTCCGTGGGGTTAATCCTACTAGCCCACGTTTCCCTCAGCAGAGCACTGCTTTGCTTACACAGCCACGGCTGTCATTTTTACCTCAACTACGGTTGACTTTCGCCCACCAATAGCCCTTAACGGGGCGGTGGCTTCCGCAGCGTCCCTATACCGCTCAGATAGGGCGCTTCCCAGTCGCTAGCACTACTGTGGGGTTAAAGGAACATCTAGTGCCCGGCCTTCTGCCTTAAAACCTAATTCTCCTTATCCTAAGTGGAACCGGAGGGCTTTACGCAGACACTGGAAGAGGTCAGCCCTCAGTGGCGTTTTGGTAGGGATTCCCAATTCGTCGGTCACGACGTGACGTCGTAGTGACCGACTGAAAGGGAACGTCTCGGTTACGTATGTAACCCTCGTTCCCTGAAGGAGGGAACGGAGACGTCACGTCCCGTCGCCACAGGGCTGCTCCCTGCTGTTTATCGGCCGGTCACACTTTCCGGCTTTCTCAGCGAAATGAAGCTAATTTCCATATTTGCACCTGTGGCTTATATACGCACCTGGCGGGGCGGCGCCAGCATTATGCAAATATCTCAATGCCAAGTTCATTGGCGTTTTAGTAGAGTACGAAGCAGATTGGTCTCTCTAAGCGAGTTCCCAATTCGTCGGTCACGACGTGACGTCTCCGTTCCCTCCTTCAGGGAACGAGGGTTACATACGTAACCGAGACGTTATATTACATCATTTTAGAGACAGATAGCAAATCACACTTAAACTCTTTACCTCAAAACCCTTTTTGGGTGCTGAAGTTAATGTATACCTATACAAATTAATGCTACAGTAATATAGCATGTTTTGGTCTAGAAGTCCAATCTTGGTCTTGTTTAAGAGAAGAAACTCTAAAGTTTTCACTGTAAAAAGTAATACCTAGATCTAACTTATAAAAAGTGAGGCAAGTGACTGCATGGGAAGTTTTAGGTTGAGTCAACTTGCAACCTTTTTTAAGTATATTGAACACACTAACATTACTTAATATGAATGCAATAAAATTGAGTTGAGTTAACTAATTGTATTAGTATTACTCAGTTAGATAAACCTACTTTTCTTGGTACAGGTAACATATTTATGGTTAGTTGATGTTTTTTTATTCTGTGAGATGAGGGCATGAAACGTTTATTCAGTCAACGCACCCACTCAGTTTCGTTTTGGGCAGCTGTAAATCGTAACATACTTCAGTATGCAGTCTATGCACAAGCACCAGTCTTCTGAACAATGGTAACTACAAAACTCAAAGAAGAAACTGAAACTCTTCCAAATGTCGAAGATAAATTAACATTAAACACTAACAAGTCTTTCTTTTTAGTTAAAAACAAAACAAAAAAAGTTTTAATTCAAATTTTACTCTCCAAAATGCAGTCCCATGCAAAGCATGCTGGGAACTGCAAGTCCACTGCCTAGTTAGTTATGTTTATAATAATTAATGTAGTTTTTACACAAAATTGTTAAAGGGGAATTCCGCCTTGAAATGATCCTAGGGTTAATAACAAACGTGTACAAACGTGTACTGTAGCACAATGAGGGTCTCTATATGTAAACCGAAGCATTGAGAACTTTGCAAGTGTACAGGCAGTTTATTAAAAATAAACACTTACCGTTCACGTCTGGATCACATATCCATGCGGGCGCCATCTTGGGAAAACTAAACTCTCGCGTGAAACGTTGTTGCCCGTTGTTGTGGAACAGGTGTTGTGCTTTCACGCGAGAGTTCAGTTTTCCCAAGATGGCGCCCGCATGGATATTTGATCCAGACGTGAACGGTAAGTGTTCCTTTTTAATAAACTGCCTGTACACTTGCAAAGTTCTCAATGCTTCGGTTTACATATAGAGACCCTCATTGTGCTACAGTGTAAGTGTGGTGTTATTTTGAGCATTATTAGTAGTATAGACATAGCAATTTCGATTTTAATGCACCGATGCCCCGAAGGCTACCATAACATGCTAATTTGCATTTAGCAATAACACTGGTCACGTTAGACTAGCATGAAAACAAACTCGAGTGAACGGTCGAACTCGGTACACGTTTGTTATTAACCCTAGGATCATTTCAAGGCGGAATTCCCCTTTAAGTTAATTTCTTTCTTACAAATTTAAATGGATTATACATAATAAAATTAAGTTGAATTTACTCAATAATGTGTTCATTTAGAATTACTTAAATTATTCCTATTTTTATTTTATTTTAACTCATATTTTGATTAAAAAATAAGAATTAAATTTTTTTAATACAGTTTACTCAATTTATTTTTGTTAAATCTACTAAGGCACAGATACACTTTTTTACAGTGTATATTAAATAAATAAATTGTTATAGCTGTTTACAATAATTAATATATATATCAATGTGGGCCCAGCTGTGGCCAAGTGACATTTTAGAAAATGTGTCTTATTTTGTTATTCTTGTCCAAAAATTGTGATAGAAATACAACCTACATTCTTAGAGCTTTCAAACTATATATAGTTTATCATGATTAGATAAGATTCACATGCAAAACACAGAAGTAAATGTAGGTGTGCCAGCGGGGTGACAGATACATTTAGCGGGATTTAAATGTTTTAAGGCACACTCTTTTCGTAAATGAATCGATTACTCTCCCTAAATAATTTATTTTATAAAATGTTTAAAAAAATAATCTAGATTCTAGACATTGAAGTAAACTCGAAAAATGTATGTAATTTATTGTTTTTGTTATTTTACGGTATTTTTCCGGCATCCCAGCTGCCGGAATTTTACCAGGTTGTTTTACAGTGTACTTAATATAGCTCTAAATTCAAATGACTTTTTAAATTTAGAAAGTAATGACTGATGTACTCTTATTGTATTGTAGATGAAAAAACATTATAGACTTCAAATCTCAAAGTGAAATGATCAGTATTACTGACATCTGATAAAGTTCAGTTTCCCCACTCGGTAGAAAAACAAAATAGGCTGCACTAAACCACCCAATGCAAAACAAGCAGAACTAATAGACATGACTGTGAGAAGGTTTTCATCTATGCTATAAAATAATGTTATTGTAATAATCAGTGGAAGATAAGTGATAGCCATGCTGACAGTAGTTATGAGAATGAGATAAAACGCTCTTCTCTTCATGTGGTTTTCCTCATCTCTCTCTTTTCCTCTCTCTCCTGGTCCTGACTGCTTCAGAGCTCTGAGAACAGCCACACAACAAAACAACTGAATGAAGAAAGTGAGAAAGAACTGAGTCAAGGGAATTAATAATATATATAACACGTCAAAATATGAGGTCAAAGCACTCAATACACCAAAGCCAAAAGTTGCCACCCAGGCAACAGCACAACACATCAGTCTGTATCTGAGAGGTTTGTACTTCAGAAAGGTTACAGGATGAATCACAGCCAGGTAACGCTCGACACAGATCAGACACTCAAACAAAGCATGACCGGTGTTGACTAGTCCATCGAAAAGACACACAATCATCCAGGCAATATCCTCATAGATAAACTGATATGATGCAATAATATCCAAGACACATCCCAAACACAGGATTATCTCACAGATGGAGAGACAGAGAATGAAGATTTCTGCTGCAAGCCCATTTCCAGTTCCTCGTACGATAAGCCAAATCACATAGGAGTTGATAGGAAAATTAATCAGAGTGAAGATATCTACTAGTAACCACATGTCAAAATATGTTTCCATTAGTTCAGAAGAGTTTGAACTAAGGGAGATCTCACTGGAGTTGTTCATCTCTTCACTGGACTGAAAAAGAGGACTGCAATCTATAATTGAGAAATACAAGAAAGTATTTGACTACCACCATTTCAAAACTGCACAGATATGACCAAATTAAAGTTAGTCTAAATAAAAATTACACTACACAGTTAAATGAAGGTAAAAACAGCTTGATTTGTATTGGTATCTAATATTAAATTAATAAATAAATAAAATCCTTCTGTTCATTACCGAGAGTTGGGCTGCTTGCTTTTCCATAAGATGTGAGTAGTTTGTGTAACCTTCACATTATTTATCTACCTGTAGCAGGAAATCTGAAACCTTATTATGCAAATGTTTGACATCAGATTTATACATGTGTGTACTGTATACGTGTTCATATGTGTTGCAAATCTAAACTTAATGAACATTTATTTCGATATCTACTGTTATGTTGTTATTTATGTTAATTTTATCATAAAAATTTGGAAAAATAAATAAACAAATACATTCACCATTGAGTCTCACAAACAACACATTTTAGTGCTATAAGAATATCTTCACATCTAAAAAGAACGAAATGCTTTTAATAATCATAAACACATTAAAACAACAGACTTATTCAAAAAACATGTATTGGCATTGTTATATGTTTGCGCTAAAAAGGTTTAAAACTACTAACTTATTCTGCCTTGCAAGGCTAAAGTGGTGGTTCAATGGTATTTCAAGCATTTTGACTTATTAACACGGTTATAAAGTTGTTTCCTCATGCTAGGCAAGGTGTCAAAAAAGCAGTTGGGCGTGTTACAGAGTATTTCTGTGCCGAATGCACTTCGCCAGGGTATGTACAAGTTTCAGACAGTTTTTTTTTGATTACGGGTCGAGCTGACCCCGCCCACCCGTCAATCAGCGGGAGACACTAGAACTTGCAAACATCATATCACGCGACACATTTCGTCAATATTTGACGACACTTGACCATTCGTCATATGTTGACGTGAAGGGTATACCTTTCGCGTCATTTTTTGACGAACTGGGGACTTCAATACTATTACGTCCGTTGCATTCTCTTTCCTATTTTATTACCATTTGCGCGTCGGTTTAGGGTTAGATTTACATAATGACATCCCTACCCAAACCTAACTCTAACCCCAACGCCAGGTGACAACTGTTTCTAACCCCAATGCCAGGTGACAACTGTTTAATTCCGCGTACACTGTTTAATTTCGCGTACACTGTTTAATTTAGCGTAATCTAACCCTAAACCGATGCGCAAATGGTAATAAAATAGGAAAGAGAATGCAACGGACGTAATAGTATTGAAGTCCCCAGTTCGTCAAAAAATGACGCGAAAGGTATACCCTTCACGTCAACATATGACGAATGGTCAAGTGTCGTCAAATATTGACGAAATGGGGTGAGACTGTGTTAAATTTTAAAACTCAACAAAGGCACGAAAGAAGAAGTGTGTTTTTGGATATTAGGTGAAGAAAGCCAGCCTTATGAAAACAATGGATATAGTTTATTATCCGGGGTAGCAGCGATGTTTTGCGTGTGTGTTTGTTTAACGCTGGAATTTCCCAACCGGATCATGAGTTGCATGCGGTAAGTAAGACTTCTGTCTCATGTCGGAAATAGGTTCGTGCATATTATATAAATGACACAAACATGTAGTGAATCATAAGTTATACGTGTTGTATAGTGTTGCATGACTCGTACTCGCTCCACCCGCGGTAGTAACTCCTCCTTCTTCATTGTTTCGTACGTTATCGGAAAGATTCTGTAAAGCTAATCTTTCTTTTATAAATCTGATTAAACAAAAGACTCTTCAGAGATATGAAGGATGTAAAACTACTCTATAGGTACTCCAGATTAATTTCACAAAGTTCACTGAAAGCGGAAGTACTACGAATCAACATGATAATCCCCCATTCCCTGGGATTGAAATCGTGACCTTTTGCTCTGCCAACACAATGCTCTACTAGTTGAGTTACAATAACATTACATATATATTATAACTGCATTTACTTGGGCATTACTATAGTGCTGAAGACTGAAGGCTTCTCTTAAATTACTGCTATGTTATCATGCATCTTTATTTAATGAGTAAATATTGTACACATGTTCATCCAGTAATCACTCTGGTGTTTACTGCCAATACCATTCATTACACATGGCAAATAATAAAGACATTTATTTTTAACTTTTTCAATTTCACATTACACAAGAATGTGTTAATTATGTAATAATATCACAATTATTCAGTATTAAACAACATAAATATTTCAAAAACAATGTGTGCTACAATTACAAGCCATCTATAAGGTGTAATTTCAGCACATTACAGACAGATAGCAACCCACATTTAAACTGTGTGATCGTGTTAAGTCGTTTTCTAGGGAAAAGCTCATAACTTATAGAAAACTTATAAGGAAAAATAGAATAGGTCAGATTTCGGTAAAACATGCTCTTTTAGTTACTATTATACAGTAACTGACTAATAATGCTAGAATACCATAAAGCTCATGCATGCTGTCATTAGTTATGGAAACCACGTTAAACTTTACAGTTAAACTTATAGGTTCTGTAACTTAAAATCGCTGATGGCTCTAATATGATTTTTAACATCAGAAAAAATGACTGATGAACTTAAAATCATAGACTTTGCAAATTTCTAAGTATCGGTATTACTGACATTTGATATAGTTCAGTTTCCCCACTCGGTAGAAAAACAAAATAGGCTGCACTAAACCACCCAATGCAAAACAAGCATTACTAATATATATGCCTGTGAAAAGGTTTTCATTTATGCTATAATGTAATGTTATTAAAATAATCATTGGGAGATAAGTGATACACATGCTGACAGTAGTTATGAGAATGAGAAAAAATGCTTTTCTCTTCATGTGGTTTTCCTCCTCTCTCTCTCTTCCTCTCTCTCCTGGTCCTGACTGCTTCAGAGCTCTGAGAACAGCCAAACCACAAAATAACTGAATGAAAAAGGTGAGAAAGAACTGAATCAAGGGAATTAATAATATATATAACAAGTAAAAATATGACATCACAGCACTGAATACACCAAAGCCAACTATTGCCACCCAGGCAACAGCAGAACACATCATTCTGTATCTGAGAGGTTTGTACTTCAGAAAGGTTACAGGATGAACCACAGCCAGGTAACGCTCGACACAGATCAGACACTGAAACAGAGGACGGCCGGTGGTGACTAGTCCACTGAAAAAACTGACAAGCATCCTGGCTGTATAATCACGATTAAACAAATATGATGAAATAATTTCCAAGAGAGAATCCACACACAGGAAAATCTCACAGATGGAGAGACAAAGAATAAAGATTTCTGCTGCAAGTCCATTTCCAGATCCTCTTATGATAAGCCAGATCACATAGGAGTTGATGGGAAAATTCATCAGAAAGGTGAAGATATCTTGTAAGATCATGTAAAAATATGTTTCCAATTTAATGTCATTGGGAAAAACAAAATCTGAAGAATTTGAACTAATTGAGATCTCACTGGAGATGTTCATCTCTTCACTGGACTGAAAAACAGGACTGTGATCTATAATTGAGAAATACAAGAAAGTGTTTTACTACCACCATTTCAAAACTGCAAAGCTTTGACCAAATTAAAGTTAGGCTAAATAAAAAGAAAACCACACTTCACAGTTAAATGAAGGTTAAACAGCTTGTTTTGTATTACAATCTAATATTAAATAAATAAATTCCTTCTGTGATTTACCAAGAGTTGGGCTGCTTGCTTTTCCATAAGATGTGTAGTTCGTGTAGTTTGTGCAACTTTCACATTTTTATCTAGCAGGAAATCTGATACCTTATTATGCAAATGTGTGACATCAGATTTATAGATTTGTATACTGTATATGTGTTCATATGTTGCAAATCTAAAATCTAAGCTCTATTGAAAACTCAATGAACATAAATTTTGATATCGACTTATGTTGTTATTTATGTTAACTTTATCATAAAAATATTGCAAAAAATATATATACATTTTAGAAAGTGACTTGGCATTAAGAGTCACAAACAACAATATTCAGTCCTAAAAGAATCTCTCCACATCCCAAAATAACCAAATGGTTTTACTATTCATAAACGCATTAAACAACAGATTTATTTTAAATACTGAAAACAGATGGGCCTACACTTCGGACACATATTACACCAAAAACAACAAATTAAAGTCTAAACAGCAGATGTAAAGGATTAACAATGTATTTTCATTGTAACATGTCTGTACTAAAAAGGTTTAAACTCATTCTGCTTCACAAAGCTTTAGGGAACATAATAAACAATAAAAACAAAATCAATACATGTGAATGTGGCAAACGGTTAACAAAAATGGCCTTACAGTATAATCAAGGATACATTTTTTATTAGCGTGTGTGAATTCCTTTGGAATTGAAAGCGTGACCTTTTGCTCTGCCAACACAATGCTCTTAAAGTTGAGCTACAAAAACATAACACATATATTATAACTACATTATAACTCAGCTCATAATAAATAGCATAACAAATGTAGGAGTGTAAAACTGAGGCAGGGAGAAACATGACAGATATTGGATCTTGCATCACTTACCTAAAAACAAACAAAAAAGGTCTGGAAAAACTGGAAAAAGGGAAAAATAACCAACAAAATGAAATTAAAGTATCAGATTTAGGCTAATCTGAAAAATCTGTCCTCCAAGATTTTCAAGTTTTAAAAATGTAAAAGCTGATTAGCTACATTAAATGGTCAATAATCAATATTATAATTGCGTAACATATTATGATGACATAATATGATGACAAATTTTAAGTTTTTTTACATTATGTAGGATGATTTTATGTGGAAGTTTTCTGTTATGTATGAGTTTTTGGGCATTACCAAAGTGGTGAAGACTGAAGGCTTCTATTAAATTACTGCTATGTTATCAAGCACCTTTACTCAATGAGTAAATATTGTACAAATGTTCATCCAGTAAACTCTCTGGTGTTTCCTGCCAATACCATTCATTACACATGGTAAACAATAGACATTTATTTTTAACTTTTTTAATTTCACATTGCAAAAACAAAGTGTGCTACAATTTTCAAGCCAATCTATAAAGTGACTTTTCAGCAAATTACAGACAGATTGCAACCCAAACTTAAACTGTTTGATCATATTAAGTACTTTTTTTGGGAAAAGCTCATCGCTTATAAAAAACTGTGATTATCATGAAAAATAGAACAGGTCAGAATTCGGTAAAACATGCTCTTTTAGTTACTACAGTATTATAACTGACTAATAATGCTAGAATACCATTATAACTTATTGAGTAATGCTAAAGTACCATTAGGCTCATGCATGCTGTCATTATTTACAAAGACAACTCCTGCACACTATCTGCTTGCTGAACAAAATTTGTTTAATGAAAGTTGCGTTGCAACGTTTCGATCAACTGATCTTCATCTGATGGTTGCCTGATGAAGATCAGTTGATCGAAACGTTGCAACGCAACTTTCATTAAACAAATTTTGTTCAGAAAGCACATAGTGTGCGGGAGTTGTCTTTGTATATTTTGAGACTTTTTGTCGTCTTATCCGACGCACCTATCTATAGACTTCAGGTGTGCGACGCTAATTTGTTTGAGTTTTGCTGTCATTATTTAAAAAAAAAAACAGGCTTACAGTTAAACTTATAGGTACTGTAACTCTAAAATCACGGGTGGCTCTTAAATGATTTTTAACATCAGAAAAAATGACAGATTGACTCAAAATGATAGGCTTTGCAAATTTCTAAGTATCAGTATTACTGACATTTGATATAGTTCAGTTTCCCCACTCGGTAGAGAAACAAAATAGGCTGCACTAAACCACCTAATGCAAAACAAGAAGAACTAATAGCCATGACTTTAAAAAAGTTTTCATCTACACTATAATGTAATGTTATTAAAATAATCAGTGGGATATAAGTGATAGCCATGCTGACAGTAGTTATGAGAATGAGATAAAACGCTTTTCTCTTCATGTGGTTTTCCTCCTCTCTCTCTCTCCCTCTCTCTCCATGGTCCTGACTGCTTCAGAGCTCTGAGAACAGCCAAACCACAAAACATCTGAATCAAGGAAGGTGAGAATGAACTGAATCCAGTAAATAAGTGAGAAATCAAACAAGTGAAATTGTTTTATCATTTGTTGATTATATTTGTTTTTCTACCTCTGTTATTTTGTTGCTTTTTGTGAGAGGTTTATTTTTCATTTTATATGAAGTGTTCAGTTGTACAGTCTAATTTTTGCTTCTGAAATAAATATTTCTATGTTGTGTATTACTCTGTATTGTGTTTGTTTCCTTTTTCTTTTTTAAAGATAACTGAGTCTTTAAACTTTTAAGTGTTGCCGTCCCGAATACAGCACACCTAAGTTTACATCAATATTGTTGATGCATATTTTAATCACTACAAACTATCGTTGGAAAGGTCCAAGCCTCTAGAATAGACATTTCAACAGTGTTTTATAAAATAATTTATGTAGGGAGAGTAATTGATTCATTTATGAAGAGAGTAGGCCTTAAAACATTTATATCCTGCTAAATGTCACTGTCCCAGCAGCAGGATGCCTATGTTTACTTCAATGTTTAGCATGTGAATTCTTATCTAATCATGACAAACTGTATATCATTTAAAAGCTCCAAGAGTGTAGATTTAACTCAATAGGGTGGGGTGATGTCTAAGATGTTAAATCTCCTTTATAAAAGCTTTACAAAGCATAAATAGTCCTCACTTTGGATGAGTTCACAAAAATGGTTAACTGACCACTTCTAATGTTTTATAACTACCTGAATTAAAGGTGCAATTTGTAAGATATTTGCAGTAAAATGTCCCAAAACCACTAGGCCAGTGTTATATATTTTGTCCAGCTGATTACTATCAATATCTGTAATGTTTTCAACTACTTGTAAATCATGAGAAAATTGCCATTCAAAACATTGACACGGGGCAGTGTAGTCTCCTGTCAATGACGTTAATATCCATGTGACCCTTTGTCACCGCCTTTACTGACGTAAAAACCACATGACAACAGTGGTCGAGTTAAAAAAAATAAAATGGCGGCCAAGGAAGCGACTGGAGCACAAATTTAGTGTAAATAAACGTATATTTTCACTTTTTACACATTTTAATTGCATTTCTTGCGAGAAATTAGCATTGTAGTTTTCAAATATGTGATTAGTTATCACAAAGGCGCTCTCTGTTTATATTTCAAACACACTGCCTTTGAAGTGCGTCTGAAAGCCTTTCTCTGAGCGGCCTTCATGCCTTCAAAGTAATTTCCTCATGAGGCAGCGAGGCAACGAGTCACTGCCTTGAGTTTTCGGACACAGCGAGCCAGTGTCGTGGACAAATGCGGAACTATGCGTTAGCGCCTATCGGGCTACGCGCTTGCTTATGGACCTATGGATTATGGACTTATATTTACTGTCTGCCGCTGGTTGTGTCAGCAAAGACAGCGTACGGGCCAACCAAACGACCCAAGAAGAGTTTGGAACAAAACGAGAGAGGATCAATTTGGTGTTGCATTATCTGGATGGAGAGAGCTTCGGGACAACATTTAACTAGACCGAGATTCTGATCCTGCTTGTGTTTTACGCGATGGGTGAGTTGGTATTATATTGATCACAACATTAGTGTGTAGATTGTAATCAGCTCGTCTTCCCGCGGACAATATGCACATCAAGATTTGTACAGAAATATAAATGGTCATTTTAAGACACTTTTATTTTTAGCACACTGACTAACATATGTCTAAATAATAAGGTGTATAAATGAATGTTTAAATGGTTTATTAATCATTTACTTGCACTTCCTAAATTATCTTTTAAACCATGACAACTCCTTAATTAAATAATTAAATATTTATTTTAGAAATGATGAATTGATCATTAGTAAAGTCTGAAAAGACAATTACTAAACATATTATGCTTTTAAATCAAGAATAAAGCATTTATAAACTACTTACTAATGACTATTAATGTTTTTTAAATGATAAATTGACTATATGGTAATGCCTAATTAATGACAGTGTGCAATTATTATAAAGTGTTACCCACAGTTGAATGAAGGTAAAAACAACTTGTTTTGTATTACAATCTGATATTAAATTAATAAATAAATAAGTTCCTTCAGTTAATTACCGAAAGTTGGGTTGCTTGCTTTTCCATAAGATGTGTAGTGTCAGGGATGGTGGAGGATGAACCCAAGTGCAGACAGCTCTCAACTCAAAAGACTTTTATTAATGAACAGAAACTCCCTCGAGGGGGTAAACAAGGCAAGAATGAAATAATAACAGGCATGACAAAACTAGACGGACTCCTGACAACATACAAACACAATGATCCGGCAAAGACAAGAGACACAATGGCATATAAATAGGGAAACTAATTAGGGGACAATGACAAACAGGTGAGGAAACCAATCATACATAATTAGGAAACAGGAGGGTAAGGTTAAGACTAAAGACAGGAGAGCACGTGCCACACATAGGTCACGTGACTCTCCACACAAACACATATACAGGGGTGTCAGGATCCTGGCACCAAACAAGACTAAATACACTTAATAACATTTGGGATCCTGACACTACCCCGCCCTTAAGGGATGCCACATGGCATCCCAACACAACAATACAAAACATTAAACAATAAACAAAGTCCAACGGCCAGAAGGCCGACAGTGCCCAATGTCCGGACCCCCGAAAACAAGAAGGCGGAACAGACGGTCTCCGCCCAGGAAGTGGGCCCGGAACTCAGCACAGCTCGGCCCGCCGACCCCGAACAGGACACAGGACACGCCGTACAGGAACGCTCGCGGGGCTCACTGACCAGTGAGAATCTCGGAGCTTGCTGGCCGATCCTCTGTCGCGGGGCTCGCTGAACAGAGCTCCATCGCGGCGACACTCCGACGAACGAACACTCCCACGGGATCCGCCGACCAGGAACTTCCCGCGGACCACGCCATCCTGGCACTTCTCCGCGGGGCTCACCGACCAGCCCACTCCCGTGGGGCTTGTTGATCTGGATCCGTCCCGCGGAGCTCCCCGAACAGGAACACACCCGCGAAGCTCGTCGACCAGTAGCCCTACCGTAGACGCCACCGATCAGGAACACACCCGCGGGGCTCACTGCACGGCCACAGGAACACAACTCCACAGACAACGGCAGGACTGGACAGACATCAGGACAAGGCAGGACTGGACGGACAGGAACACTCGACGAAGACGAACTGAACAAGGTAACCAAAACCAAAACAGAGCTGTCTGCTGGGTTCAAGAATGGCCGGATCATTCTGTCAGGGATGGTGGAGGATGAACCCAAGTGCAGACAGCTCTCAACTCAAAAGACTTTTATTAATGAACAGAAACTCCCTCGAGGGGGTAAACAAGGCAAGAATGAAATAATAACAGGCATGACAAAACTAGACGGACTCCTGACAACATACAAACACAATGATCCGGCAAAGACAAGAGACACAATGGCATATAAATAGGGAAACTAATTAGGGGACAATGACAAACAGGTGAGGAAACCAATCATACATAATTAGGAAACAGGAGGGTAAGGTTAAGACTAAAGACAGGAGAGCACGTGCCACACATAGGTCACGTGACTCTCCACACAAACACATATACAGGGGTGTCAGGATCCTGGCACCAAACAAGACTAAATACACTTAATAACATTTGGGATCCTGACATGTAGTTTTTGTAGTTTGTGTAACCTTCACATTTTTATCTAGCAGGATATCTGATACCTTATTATGCAAATGTGTGACATCAGATTTATAGATTTGTGTACTGTATATGTGTTCATATGTGCTGCAAATCTAAAATCTAAGCTCTAATGTATTGAACAGTCATTGAACATTTATTTGTATCTCTACTGTTATGTTGGTATTTATGTTAATTTTACCATAACAAAATATTGAATAACCAAATGCTTTTAATAGTCAAACACATTAAAACAACAGACTTATTCAAAATACACGTATTGGCATTGTTCCATGTCTGCGCTAAAAAGGTTTAATCTCAAAAATGGCCTATGAATCTACTTAGAACTGGAAAACGAAAAAAAAAAACATTCTACAAATGAACTTAAAGTATCAGATTTTGGGTTATCTAAAAATAAATCTATCTTCCAAGATTTTCAAGCTCCTTAGCTACAATAAATGGTCAAAAAAATCTATATTATAATTGTGTAACATATTATTATGACATTAAATACAAAATAAAAATTCTGCACTATGTCTAGTAAACAAATAAAAAAAGTTTTTTTTACATTATGTAGGATGATTATATGTGGAGGTTTTCTGTTATGTATCAGTTTTTGGGCATTACCATAATTACTGCTATTGCACCTTTACTCAATGAGTAAATATTGTGGAAATGTTCATCCAATAAACTCTCTGGAGTTTCCTGCCAACACCATTCATTACACATGGTAAATAATAAAGACATATTTATTTTTTAACTTTTTCAATTTCACATTGCACAAGACTATTATATAATAATACCATGATTATTCAGCATTAAGCAACATTACCACTGGCACATCAGGTGTAAATAAAAGCCTGAACATTTCAAGAAACAGCTGCAATTACAAGCCATTTTATAAGGTGACATTTCAGGACAGTACAGACAGATAGCAACCCAAACTTAAACTGTGTGATTGTGTGAAGTAGTTTTCTTGGGAAAAGCTTATCAATCATAGAAAACTGTAATAATAGAACAGGTCAGATTTTGGTAAAACATGCTCTTTCAGTGATTATTATTACTAATTAAGTTATGCTAGAATACCATTAGGCTCATGCATGCTGTCATTAGTTATGAAAACCAGGCTTACAGTTAAACTGATAGGTACTGTAACTCTAAAATCACTGATGGGTCTTAAATTATTTTTAACATCAGAAAAAAAATGACTAATGGACTCAAAATTATAGCCTTTGCAAATTTCTAAGTATCAGTATTACTGACATTTGATATAGTTCAGTTTCCCCACTCGGTAGAGAAACATGATAGGCTGCACCAAACCACCCAATGCAAAACAAGCAATACAAATAGCTATGAGCGTGAAAACGTTTTCAACTACACTATAATATAATGATAATGAAATAATCAGTGGGATATAAGTGATAATCATGCTGACAGTAGTTATGAGAATGAGATAAAACGCTCTTCTCTTCATGTGGTTTTCCTCCTCTCTCTCTCTCCCTCTCTCTCCTGGTCCTGACTGCTTCAGAGCTCTGAGAACAGCCACACAACAAAACAACTGAATGAAGAAGGTGAGAAGGAACTCAATCAAGGGAATAAAGGAGATTTTAAACAAGTTAAAAAACGAGATCAAAGCACTCAATACACCAAAGCCAAATATTGCCACCCAGGCAACAGCACAACACATCAGTCTGTATCTGAGAGGTTTGTACTTCAGAAAGATTACAGGATGAACCACAGCCAGGTAACGCTCGATACAGATCAGACACTGAAACAGAGGACGGCCGGTGGTGGCCAGTCCATCTACAAAACTCAAAATCATCCAATCACCATAAATAAACGAATATGATGAAATAATATCCAAGACACATTCTACACACAGGATTATCTCACAGATGGAGAGGCTAAGAATGAAGATTTCTGCTGAAAATCCATTTCCAGATCCTCTTACGATAAGCCAAATCACATAGGAGTTGATGGGAGAATTAATCAGAAGGGTGAAGATATTTACTACTAAGGTCATGTAAAAATATGTTTCCATTAGTTCAGAAGAATTTGAACCAAGTGAGATCTCACTGGAGATGTTCATCTCTTCACTCGACTGAAAAACGTGACTGTGATCTATAATTGAGAAATACAAGAAAGTGTTTGACTACCATCTTTTCAAACTGCATATATGACCAAAGTATAGTTAATCTGAATTTTAAAAAAAACTACTATCTTAAAAATTCAGCTGCTTTGATGCCATAGAAGAACCTTTTTTTGATTAAATGATTCCCTAAAGAACCTTTAACATCCAAAGAACCTTTCTGTTTCACGAAAGGAAAAACAGTTATTTAGATTATAAAAATATAAGAAATAAGTTTTTTTCGAAGAACCATTGACTAAATGGTTCTTTGAGGAACCAAAGATGGTTCTTCTATGGCATTGCTCTGAAAAACATTTTAAGCACTTTTATTTTCAGGCCCAGATGTGTCCAAATGTCTTATTGCAAAAAAACTTTTAATCTTGTTAAACAATCTTAAAAATCAGTGTTAGGCCATCAAATATTCATTGTTGAATACATGTTAAATATATTGTGTTGTTTTAAAATAAAAATGTATGTTTTCTTGGCAGTATTAGAGGTCTGAAAACATTGCATCTTTTTTGTTATTTTGACCAGTTTGTCCAATTATCTGCAAATAAACTCTTTTTTTTTAATAATTTGTGAGAAATGTTATCAGTACTGAAGTTCACAGAATGATGATGATTAACTAAATTTAAAGTGGTCTTTTCCTTAATTTTTTTTTTTTCGAGAGCTGAACTATTATATAGCCTACACACCCTGTAAAATAAATGCAGCATGAATTTAAAAAACTTGGTTTTGCAAATCAATTCAACGTTTTGATCTGTGATAAGTTGACATACGTTATGAAGACAAGGTGAACTAGTTTAACTTAATAAATGCTGATTTTTTTACAGTGTACAAATATGTATATAGACAATTACCAGGTCAATTTTAGGAGAAAAGAAAACCAAAATAATAAAATAATAACCAAAAAAAGTTAATAAAGGTCATAATTGTTCAATAAATGTTAGAGCTTGGAGCAAAGGTAAAATCATTAAAATCTGTTTAGAATAAATGAGCAATATTTAATTACACACATTAGTTTGAATATTTTAGTTTAATTATAATTAGTTTGAATTCCTATTTCATGCGTATATGTGAACTTCAAACTGCAATGCGAACAAACATTTACAGAAAAAGTCTTTAACCATATCGTGGTATATAAATATGTGGATTAATGTCTAGAATAACATAAAATAAATCAGCACTATCTTAAAGTCTACAGTTATAAAATAATTCATGTGATTATTAAAATTAATTACCAGATTTGCTGTAGTCAGTCATGAACTATCAGCATTCCCAGATGATTTTAAAAGGGAGTGGGACACAGCTGGAAGTTTTTATCTGTATGGCTCACATGCAAATTCTGTACATTAGTTAAATGACATCTTTGGTTCATATACACAGTGCTTTTGTGCGTCTATATGATATGACAAAGAGTTATATGAAGGTCAATTACATCACCGGGCCCTGACGAAGGCTGTCCCAATTCGAAGGCCCCTTTCACATGCAGCCTACAAAAGTGGCCATTTGGGTCCTTTATGGCCTCGGCTATCCTAAGATTCAATGTGCGCCTTTGTAAAACTCCACAAGACAACTATGATCAACATATTGACATTTTTGTCAACGAATAAAAACAAGACGTAAGTGTCAGTGAGGGAAATAATCTCTGTGTGGTTTGGAGGTTAGACACACACACAACCAAGGGACTTCATTTAGCGCAATGCAGGGTGATCGTATGAAATCAAAGTACTGTGAGAGCGAATCAAAAGCTTTAGTGAATCAAAAGTGTGTTCTCACTGTACTTTGATGTCAAACGTTGAAGGGCTTGGGTAGAGCCATTGTTGCACCAAATATAACAAAGACGCAGAAGTAATGTAAAGATTTACTTGGCAGGACATCAGCTTGCTGCGTAAGATGGTACACATTATAAGATTGATTCACATTTTAGTGCGAGTCTTGAAAGATCATTGGTTGAATGTACTGAACAAACACACCCTTCACTGAATGAATCAATTGAGACAGAACGGCAGATTTAATGATTTGAATAAATTGATACTGCCATTCATAATCCAGTGTCCCCTGTCTTTGTTTTAAAACAGAGTTAATTCAGGCATTGAGATGAACGTCAGAAGTGTCACCTGAATAAAACCTACTGGACCCAAATTATTGGACAGTTACTGTATATGTCAGCATGGCACATTCAATTACACTTTAACTAAACTACATTTAAACACTTTAAAATCTTTTGTCATTTAGTTGACTAAAACTAGACTAAAATATGAATTAAACTAAATTACATTGTAGTCAAAAGACTACAGTATGACTAGAACTGATTCAAAATCTGTGAAATTAGTATTTACTTCTGTACAATTTACCCAGTTTATGAATCAGTTCACGAGTTCACACTTACAAATAAGTTAAAAGAATTAAATTAGTAAACGTATTTGGCGTGCTGTCCGGGGAGAGGGCTCTGAGCAGGGAATGAGCCTGAAACACAGAGTATCCCCCCCTTAAGGAAATAACTTGGTAAGGGAGAGGAGACGGGGTGGAGGAGGGATTCTGAAAGATGCGAAGGATTTTCAGTGAGTTCAACTGTGATTTATATATGGCTTGCTTTCGAGCTGATTGGGTGTATTGTTGATTACCAATTGAAAGCGGCTGGTGCCATTGACTACTGATTGAAAACAGCTGAAGTCACTTAGGTATTTTATTTGACATGTTCCTCCCGAACTTTGTTAATAAAACATCATATAAATGCATTCAATAGTGTGAAAATGGGTGTCATAATTGTATTACTTTTGAAGTGAAACCAACAATCTTTTCTTTGAGTGTACATATAGAAATGATTTCACACTGCACAACAAGCATATCATGATATTTCAACATTAAACAACATTATTACTGCCACATCAGGTGTATATAAAACTCTAAACATTTAAAAAATAATGTTTGCAATTGCAAGCCATTATATTATAATAAAACAGCATAATAATATAATATAATATATTATTATATAATAATATAGCATTTTTTGATCTAGAACCCAATCTTGGTCTTGTTTTAAGCATTGAGAACATTGTTTGTGTACACAGAGTTTACTAAAAAGAAGGTTTTGAACAACTGACTTTGCTTGTTTTTGGCTGCGTCCGAAAACTTAGGCAGCTGACTTGTTGGTTCGCTGCCTCATGAGGCAATGACTTCGGAGGCATTAAGGCAGCTAATAGAAACGCTTTCGGACACACTTCAAAGGCATCGTGTTTGAAATCTAAACAGAGATAACTACATACATATTTGAAAACTAAAATACGAATTTCTCGCTAGAAATGCAATTTAAAGGTTTATAAAGTGAACATATAAATTTATGTACACTAAATTTGTGCTCCAGCCGCTTTCTTGGCCGCCATTTTATTTTTTTTCGAACTCGACCATGCTCGACCAATCACATTTCCCATGCGCGCACACTCATAGAATTGTGGGACAAGATCTCTGGAGTCAGGAAGTAAACCTAACATTGGATTCAGACATGCCTTGATGCCTTCCTGCTTTGGAAAGCTGTCGCAGAAGGCAGCAATTTAGAGTTTTTGGACGCAGCCTTGGTGTCCATTTGCCGCCATCTTGGTATAACCAGTCAAGACGTATTGATCTCCGAATGCGACGTAAGGAGGGAGGAAGAAAGCACTGTTCCATATAAATGCACGGATAATTCGTTGTTTTGTCGCAAGTGAAAAGCAATATTGACCTTCTAGTTGAAAAAGTAGCCTTATATGAGATTCATTCAATCGCATTCGGAAATCGATTCTTTATGTCTGGCAAAGATGGCGAGCGGACACCATAATAGCCAAAGTCAGTTGTTTAAAACCTTTCTCTTTAGTAAACTCTGTGTACTCAAACAATGTTCTCAGTGTTCGCGTTCATGTGTAGAGATCGAGGTGATAATTTGAGCAAAGTTTCATGTTGTGTCGCGCCTTCTTTGTGTTGTAAGAATAGTGGTAGTTTGGTAGCAGCGGACAGCGGCTAGAAGAACGCATCAGGGATTGAGTAGGCATCACAATCTTACCAAGATATATTTTTTAAGTAGAGCTTCTTGTCATGACACTCGAGGTTTGAAATGCGGTTTTTCATAGCCATTTTCCGCATCCGTAAAAATCATAGACAGTAAAAGATAAGAAATCCGTAAATCGTAGCAAGCTACCCAATGCTTGTCAGTAGCCTACTGGTACTTGGTAGGTACTCAAGATGGCGGCAGGCAACTGAAATGACGTAAAAGGTCACATGAATGAAATTCATGAATAGGAGATCAGCTAAACTTATTTAATGTAGCTTAATATTAAAATAGCTGATAGCTTTTAAATTATTTTTAACCTTAGAATGACTAATGGACTATTCTTGTAATGTAGGCAGATGACAAAACATTGTAGACTTTCTACATCTCAAAATGAAATTATCATTATTACTGACACTTGATGAAGTTCAGTTTCCCCACTCGGTAGAAAAACAAAATTGGCTGCACTAAACCACCCAATGCAAAACAAGCATTACTAATTGGAATGACTGTGGAAAAGTTTACATCTATACTATAATATATTTTCATTGAAATAATCATTGGGAGATAAGTGATAGCCATACTGGCAGTAGTTATGAGAATGAGATAAAACGCTTTTCTCTTCATGTGGTTTTCCTCCTCTCTCTCTCTCCCTCTCTCTCCTGGTCCTGACTGCTTCAGCGCTTTGAGAACAGCCACACAACAAAACAACTGAATGAAGAAGGTGAGAATAAACTTAATCCAGGAAATAAATGAGAAATCAAACAAGTGAAACAATGAGACCAAAGCACTCAATACACCAAAGCCAAATATTGCCACCCAGGCAACAGCAGAACACATCAGTCTGTATCTGAGAGGTTTGTATTTCAGAAAGGTTACAGGATGAACCACAGCCAGGTAACGCTCAAAACAGACCAAACACTCAAAGAAAGTACGACTTGTGGTAACTAGTTCACCTAAAAAAAACACAAGTATCCAGGGATTGTAGACTGATGAAAACCATGCTAAAATTAAAACAAGATAATCCAAACACAGGATTATCTCACAGACGGAGAGACTAAGAATGGAGATTTCTGCTGCAAGTCCATTTCCGGTTCCTCTCAAGATAAGCCAAATCACATAGGAGTTGATGGGAAAATTAATAAGAAAGGTGAAGATTTCTACTAGTAAGGTGATGCCGAAATGTGTTTCCAATTTAGTGTCATTGGAAAAGATGAAATCAGAAGAATTTAAACTAATGGAGATCTCACTGGAGATGTTCATCTCTTCACTGGAGTAAAAAACAGGACTGGGATCTATAATTGAGAAATACAAGAAAGTGTTTGACCATCATTTGCACAGATTTGACTAACTTAAAGTTAGTCTGAATAAAAAGAAAACTACAATCTTAAACACACTCAGTTGGTTTAAGGTCTCAAGAACCATTTTTGATTGAATGGTTTTTGAAAGCAGTGGTTCTCAAATGTTTTGTTTTCTGCCCCCCCCCCCAAAAAAAAAAAAAAAAACCTAAAATTTGAATTAAACAAAACATATTACATTTTATAGCATACTGTTTTTAGTTAGTAGGCTTAATTACATAGAATTTACGATAAATTAATGTATTTTATAAAATGTCTTAACTGAAGATCTCCTGGCACAAACTGGGGGACTGCGACCCCAGTATGAGAACCACTGTACTAAAGAACCTGTTTCACAAAAGAAAAAAAGTTATTTGGATTTTAAATGTTTTTTTTTTTTTTATAAGAACCTTAAGATCCTACGAACTAAATGGTTATTTGAAGAACCAAATGTGATTGCTGTGAAGAACCTTTTAGGCATTAACTCTTTCGCCGCCAGTGTTTTAAAAAAAAGTTGCCAGCGTTTTTCATGATTTTCACAAAAGTTTAATGCCTTCCAGGAAATGTTCTTCTTATATATAAACATACAATATACCAAATGAAAGAACACACCCACTGCTTTAAAAAAAAAAAAAAAAAAAAAAAAACGTTTTGTCCTTCTTTCAGTAGTTCTTTTGTAATCTTCTTTTGAATATGGGTAGGTTTCTGCAAAAACACCACATTTTGAGCAAAAAGCAAAGATAATTCCATTTTTGTGACGGACTTTTTATAGAGATCCCATTCAGAGCGATCTTTAAAACAGACACGGACATGCAGCTGCTTGCCATAGGGCAATACTTCCGGGTTTAAAAAGTTGCGTAATGCAACTAGTGGATAATAGCGGTATTGCGGAAAGCCGGAAATACTCGTCATTGGCAGGGAAGCGTTTTCTCTTGATTGACGAGATATCTTGTCAATGGCGGCAAAAGAGTTAAGTGTAGGCTTGCTCCAAATGTCCAAATTTGTGGTGCTTATTGGAAAAAATAGTCACAAAACTTTTAAACTTCTTAAACAATCTTAAAAATCATGGTTAGTATATCAACTATTCATTGTTGAACACGTGAAATATTTGTTTTGTGTTGTTTTAAAATTAATATGAGGTTGTTTACTTTGTATATTTTTGTTATTTTGACCAAGTTTGCCATATTTTGTCCAAAATAGAAACCTTTTTTTTTTGGATTTTGTTAGAAATGTTATCATTAGTTCACAGAATGATGATGATGATGATGATTTCATCAATAAATTGTACATTCAGAAACCGTGAAACTAAATTTGGAGATTTTTTTTTCTTTTACATTTTTTTCTAGAGCTATAGCCTATACAAATATAAATAGAGAAAATTACCAGGCCAATTCTAGGGGAAAATCACAATCTATGCCATTGAAACCATTAAGAAAAGTTAACAAAGGTCCTAATTGTTTATACTAATAAATATCAGGGAATGGAGGAAGGGAAAACCCATTCAAATTTACAGTTAATGAGAACACCTTAATAACAAACATTATTTTTCTGTACAAAAGATATATATATATATATATATATATATATATATATATATATATATATATATATATATATATATATATTTTAAAATGCCGATTTCATTTGTATATTTAATATGAACTTCAAACTGCAATCTGAACAAACATTAATAGAAAAAGTCTTCAACCCTATCGAATACATATATGTGGATTAATGTCTAGACTAACATAAAATAAATCAGCACTATCTTAAAGTCTACATTTATGTGATTATTAAAAATAATTACCAGAGAGAGTTGCTGAAGTCAGTCATGAACTATCAGCATTCCCAGATGATTTTAAATGAAAGTGGAACGCAGCTGGAAGTTTTTATCTATATCTCACAAGCAAATATTGTACATTAGTTGATGACTTTGGTTGATATACACCAGTGGTCTTAATTTTTTTTTCATGAGAGTCATAACTGACAGGTCAAAGTCAATAGAAGAGCCACTATTACCACAAAGTATCAAAGTTACATCCAGTCATAAATATCATGTCTGCTTATCAATCTGTCATCCCTGAATATATAATATGCAATGCAATAAATCCAAAAGGGCAAATCATACTTTATCATTTACATGTCAAAAGACTAGAACTTATTCAAAATCTGCTGTCAAAATAACACTGATGAAATTAACTTACTTGTCTTGATTTACTTGTCTGTGAAATTCACCAAGTTTATGTTCAGATAAATGAATTCAACTGTGTGGTATTGAGTGTCATAATTTTACTTATTAAGTTAATTATTAATTATTAAAGCAACAAACTTTTTTTGAGTGTTCATATGAAAATAATGATTTCACATTACACACAAAATTATTAAAACATATCATGATTATTCAGAGCTAAAAAACATGACCATTTCCACATCAGGTGTAGATAAAAGCCCGGACATATAAAAAAAAAAATATGCCAGAATTACAACCCATAACATTACATTTCATCATGTTATGTTTAGCAGGATATATATGTTTTAAGGCACACTCTTTCATAAATGAATGGATTACTCTGAAGACAATTCTGAAAAATGCATTCTAGATTCTAGACCTTTCCAATGATACATAGATTTTAATGCTTAGATGAAAATTAACATGATAAATGTTGAAGTAAACTCCGGTGTCCCGGTCTTGGGACGGCATGCCATAGAAGACCAGTTAAACTTACTTAATGTAGCTCTTAAATTGCTTATAGCTCAAATGATTTTTAACACCAGAAAATAAAGACTGATGGACTCTTATTGTATTGCAGATGACAACAGCCCGGAACCGAGCTGACTAAAATCCACATTACTGTGTGACACTTGCTTTTTATGTGAACGGCCCCTATGCTAATAAGATTTTGTTTCTCTCTCCCTGTCTCGTCCTCGATCACGAGGACAATAAGACAAACAGATCCAGTTCCGGTAAATGTGAAAGTCGGCACACCTCTGATCTACTGGCTGTTCTTCAACGTGATGTCCAGCTGATGCCTGACCAAAGACCACCGGCAGAACCCGCTTAATCTCCGCTTAATCTCCGCTTAATCTCCGCTTAATCTCCTTCCGTTTCAATGTGTGTATATATATATATATCTCCCAAGGGTTTTTTCCTCCTAGGACTTTTTTTTACTTCCCCGGCAAAAATTCCGGGGTTTTTTTCTCCTAGGGGGTTTTTCAACCCGGGGAGGCAGCCTTTTGGGGCTTAACTTCTATACGTTACATTAGTAATACGTTTGCTTATAATGTTGATTTATAGCCGCAGCAAATTTAGCTGCTTGTGCTATCGTGTATTATGTTATGCTATCTGTCGATTTTCTGTGCTTTTCACTACATCTATTATGTAAAGCTGCTTTGATACAATTACCAAATTGTGAAAAGCGCTATATAAATAAAATTGAATTGAATTGAATTGAACAGATTATATTCTTCGCAGTATTACTGACACCTGATAAAGTTCAGTTTCCCCACTCGGTGGAAAAACAAAATAGGCTGCACCAAACCATTCAATACAAAACAAGCATTACTAATATACATGCATGTGAGAAGGTTTTCATTTATGCTATAATGTAATGTTATTGAGATAATCAGTGGGAGATAAGTGATAGCCATGCTGACAGTAGTTATGAGAATGAGATAAAACGCTTTTCTCTTCATGTGGTTTTCCTCCTCTCTCTCTCTCCCTCTCTCTCCTGGTCCTGACTGCTTCAGAGCTCTGAGAACAGCCAAACAACAAAACATCTGGATGGAGAAGGTGAGAAAGAATGGAATTAAGGGGATTAAAAATATATATAACAAGTCAAAATATGAACTCAAAGCACTCAATACACCAAATTAAAAAATTGTCAACCAGGCAACAGCCAAACACATCAGTCTGTATCTGAGAGGTTTGTACTTCAGAAAGATTACAGGATGAACCACAGCCAGGTAACGCTCAATACAGATGAGACACTCAAACAGAGAACGGCCGGTGGTGATTAGTCCATATAAAAAAGCTACAAGCATCCAGGCAATATCCTCATAGATAATCCGATATGATGCAATAATATCAAAGACACATTCCACACACAGGAAAATCTCACAGATGGAGAGACTGAGAATGAAGATTTCTGCTGCAAGTCCATTTCCAGATCCTCTTACGATAAGCCAAATCACATAGCAGTTGATAGGAAAATGCATCAGAAAGGTGAAGATATCTACTAGTAAGGTCATGTCAAAATCTGTTTCCACTTCAGTGTCATTGAGAAAGAGGAAATCAGAAGAATTTGAACTAAGCGAGATCTCACTGGAGATGTTCATCTCTTCACTGGACTGAAAAACGGGTCTGTGATCTATAATTGAGAAATACAAGAAAGTGTTTGACTACCACCATTTCAAAACTGCAGATTTGACCAAATTAAAGTTACTCTGAATAAAAAGAAAACTACACTCTTAAAAATACAGCTGCTTCACGATGTCATAGAAGAACCATTTTCGACTTAATGGTTCCCTACCTTTAACATCAAAATAATCTCTATGTTTCACAAAAGGTTATTTGTCATGAATAAAGTTTTTTTTTTTTTTTTAAGGTTATTAGCATGTTAGAAAGAAGTGTTTTTTCTAAGAACTTTTGACTGAACGGTTCTGGCATTGCTGTGAAGAACCTTTAAAGCACCTTTATTTTTTAAGAGTTGCTCCAAATGTGTAGTGCTCATGAAGAAAAAAATTACAATCTATGGCATTTAAATCAATGTGAAAAGTTGACAAAAGTCCTAAATGTTCATACAAATAAATGTTTGGGCTTTGAGGAAAGGTAAAAAAGATCCTTTAAAAAAAATAAAAAAACATCAATTTACAGGAAATAAGTTTGGTTCAATAACACATAATATTTGTCTATAAATAGCAGAACATTATTTGGCATGCTTTAAATGGCAATTATATGTTTATATTAAATGTGAACTTCAAAATGCAATATGACGAAACATTCAAGTCTTTTATCCTATCAAAAAGTATGTGGATTAATGTCTATATAAATCAGCAATGTCACGAAGTACAATAATTCATTTGATTATTAAAAAAAATTATTACCATGCAGAGAGAGTCGCTGTAGTCAGTCATTAACTATCAGCATTCCCAGATGATTTAAAATAGGATGCTGCTTGGCATTTTTATCTGGATGGCTCACATGCAAATACTGTCCTTTAATCGATGACATAGGTTATTTGTTTCATAGACACAGTGTTGTTTTTGGAATATATGAAATATACATATAAATATATTTGACATTCTGTCACTGCCTGTCAACTGCACCTGTGCAAGGGGCCAATAGCTCAGTCTGATATTTTGTGTAATGATTTTGCGGTTGGGAACCTAACACAAAACAAACTTCAACTACAAGGAAAACAAACGAACAAAGACAAACATACTTTATCATTTTTAATGCAACAGCATTTTTTTATTTGTTCTAGTAGTGTCATCCAATATTTCTTGAACTGGCTTCGTAAACAGATAAAATAATTTATCTAAAAGATTTATGTTTCGGACAAACAGGGATTATATAATCCGACATTAAAAATGAGAACCCTCTTTAAACAACCGTCACAGCAAAGTTGATGTCCTCATGGAAATATAAGTGGCACTGTGTAAAACAAATAATCTATCAATATATTCATTCCTTTGCTAAATAAATACAGATTTGTATTATTTTTTTAAGCACAATAATTTGAAAACTAGTAAAATTAATTTAAAGTTTTTATCAAAAAATAAAAATGCTTTATATAATTATATGGATAAAAAAAGAGGAATTTAATCCTTAGAACAATTATCCTTAAAAGTTTCTTGAAGTGTCACATTATTTTTTTTTTGATCATTATCTGATATATTTCTGATAAAATCTCAGAAAAAATCCCAACCTCAAGTTATTTAGATTGGCATCTTCAATGTAAGCTGTTGCACATATCAAGCAGTGCAACCTGAAGGATTAATGTCCAGTGTAATGTTGAACCATTCATCTATCTGATCATCATTTATTTATTTTAAAGAGGTTGAAGTAATAAACCTCTCATGTCCAGCTGTCGGAACGAGGGGTGCACACGCGATCTTAACTGCTCGAGGACGAGACAGGGAGAGAAAAACAAAATCGTATTAGCGTAGCGGCCGTTCATATGTATTGAAGTGTCACACAGTGATGTGGTTTAACTCAGCTTAGTTCCAGACAGACTAAATATTGCGGCATAATTATGTTATCCACAGTTGAGGATTTAGCAAATTGGGGGCCCAATGCGAGGGTATATATGGTAAATAAGGGTCACCTTCCGATCTTTAAGAGAAAATGAAACCTGACGACCCGTTTGACTAAGGCCTAAAGCCCCACTGTCGTCGTTAATACAGGTTCAGTGGCAAACGGGTCTATATTGTATACCATTTACAGGACCAGGAGAAAACGCCAAAAACATCGCAACCCGACCATACGTGTTAACCCGTTTGACTAAGGCCGGAAGCCCCACTGTCGTCGTTAATGCAGGTTCAGTGGCAAACGGGTCTGTATGGCATACTATTCATAAGACTTACGATAGCGCCAAAATCGCAACCCGACCATACGTGCCAACCCGTTTGACTAAGGCTGAGAGGCCCCACTGTCGTCGTTAATGCAGGTTCAGTGGCAAACGGGTCTGTATGGCATACTATTCACAAGACACACGAAAGCGCGAAAAACGCAACCCAACCATACATACCAACCCGTTTGACTAAGGCTGGAGGCCCCACTGTCGTCGTTAATGCAGGTTCAGTGGCAAACGGGTCTGTATGGCATACTATTCATAAGACTTACGATAGCGCCAAAATCGCAACCCGACCATACGTGCCAACCCGTTTGACTAAGGCTGGAGGCCCCACTGTCGTCGTTAATGCAGGTTCAGTGGCAAACGGGTATGTATGGCATACTATTCACAAGACACACGAAAGCGCGAAAAACGCAACCCGACCATACATACCAACCCGTTTGACTAAGGCTGGAGGCCCCACTGTCGTCGTTAATGCGTAAAACGGGTCTGTATGGCATACTATTCACAAGACACACGAAAGCACCAAAATCGCAACCCGACCATACGTGCCAAACCGTTTGACTAAGGCCGGAAGCCCCACTGTCGTCGTTAATGCAGGTTCAGTGGCAAACGGTGGCAAACTATTTAATGCAATTCATTTTAAGTGTTCATGCAGAAAAGGTTTTTATTTATTTATTTGGTTGGTCTGTGTTATGACCGTGAGTGCTTTGTTCCGTGAAAATAACTATTGCGAGTTAAGAACCTTTACTAGACAAATTATGCGAATGCTTTGTTGAAGAGAAAAGTTTTAAGTCTAGATTTAAAATGATCGACTGTGTCTGATTCTCGGACATCGGTTGGTAAATCATTCCAGAGCTTAGGGGCTAAGTAGGAAAAGGATCTTCCACTTTTAGACACTTTTGATAGTCTAGGGATAATCAATAGGCCAGAATTTTGCGACCGTAGTGTGCGTGATGGATTGTATTCTGATAGTAATTCTCTAAGATATGAGGGTGCTAAGCCATTTAAAGCTTTGTAGGTGATTAGTGATATTTTAAATTGGATGCGATATTTAACTGGTAGCCAGTGTAAAGATGCCAGAATTGGGCTTATGTGGTCATACTTCTTAGATCGAGTAAGTACCCTTGCAGAAGCGTTTTGAACTAGCTGAAGCTTGTTGATCTGATTTGAATGGCATCCCCCGAGTAGCGAGTTACAATAGTCTATTCTAGAGGTCATAAAAGCATGAATAAGCTTCTCTGCGTCAGATGTAGACAGCATATGGCGAATTTTTAAGATATTTCTAAGATGGAAGAATGCTGTGCGGCAGACGTTGGCGATATGACTATCAAAGGATAAGTTGCTGTCGAACATCACACCTAAGTTCCTAACCGTGGAAGATGGCACCACAGTACAGCCATCTATGTGCAATTTGTAATCTGACATATTATGTTTGTAGCGATTTGGTTCAATAATAAGTACCTCTGTCTTATTGGAGTTGAGCTTAAGAAAGTTATGTGCCATCCAGTCACTAACATCGCTAATGCAGTCTTTTAGCTTAGAAAACGTGTGTGTTTCGCTGGGATGCGAGGAGATGTAAAGCTGGGTATCATCCGCATAGCAGTGAAAACTTATGTTATGTTTCCTGATAATGTCTCCTAGGGGTAACATGTATAACGAGAACAGGATAGGACCTAAAACTGATCCCTGCGGTACACCGTATTTAACCAGGGAGTGATATGACTCTTCCTCATTTACATAAACAAAGTGATAGCGATTGGTTAGATATGACCTTAACCAGGCTAGCGCCTGACCACTGATACCAACATAGTTTTCTAGTCTATTGAGTAGGATTCTGTGGTCTATTGTGTCAAATGCTGCACTAAGGTCTAGTAATATAAGAATTGAGATTTCACCACGATCGGATGTTAATAGGAGGTCATTTGTAACTCTAAGCAACGCTGTCTCTGTGCTATGGTGGGGCCTGAATCCTGATTGGAACTTTTCATATGTACTATTATTTGTCAAGAATGTGCGTAACTGGCTTGCCACTACCTTTTCTAATATTTTCGAAAGAAAAGGGAGATTTGAGATTGGTCTAAAGTTATTATGTTCTCCTTGGTCAAGCTGTGGTTTTTTAATCAGCGGTTTAATAACTGCTAGTTTGAAAGCTGTTGGAACGTATCCTATTTCTAGCGATGAACCAATAGTAAAGATGTTTAGAACTGGGGTTGACACTACAGAGAATACTTCTTTAAGTAGTTTTGTGGGAACGGGGTCTAATATACAGGACGATGATTTGGATGATGTGACTAGTTTAGAGATCTCATCTATTGTAGTAGGTTTAAATGAATCAAGATGTTCGTATGGTAGTCTAGTGTTAAGTGAACTAATGGGTAGAGTGGTGGCTGCCTGGGTAGCTACGATGTTTTCCCTAATAGCCGAAATTTTGTTAGAAAAGAAGTTCATGAAGTCGTTACTATTGTGTTGAAGTTTACTATTGGTTTCTGTTTGTTCTTTGTTTCTAGTCAGTTTCGCAACTGTGCTAAAGAGGAAACAAGGGTTATTATGATTCTCATTTATAAGCTTGCTAAGATATGTAGATCTGGCGGTTTTAATAGCCTGTCTGTAGTGTTTAACACTCTGTTTCCATGCTGCGCGCCATACTTCTAACTTTGTGCTTCTATAATTTCTTTCCATTTTTCTAGCTGCCTTTTTAAGGGCTGCTGTGTGATGGTCATACCATGGAGCTGGCGGTTTTTCTTTGAATCTCTTTTTTCGAATGGGAGCAACGGCATCCAATGTGTTAGAACAGACATTGTTTAGGTTTTCTATTTCAATATCTAAATCGTCACAGTTATCTGCTACATGTTTCATTTGGGACAGGTCTGGAAGAGTGCTAATAAAGCTATCTTTAGTGGTGGAAATTATTGTTCTGGCTAGTCGGTAGCATGTTGTAGATTGAGTGATCCTATCTAGAAGTACAGTGTATGACACAAGGTAATGGTCAGAAACTGCATCACTCTGAGGTGATATTTCGACGTCATTAATATTGAGTCCGAGTGACAGAATTAAGTCTTATGTGTGATTACGAGTATGCGTTGGCCCTGTCACGTTTTGTCTAATATTGAGAGAATTTAGAACATCTATAAACGCACGTCCTAACGCGTCTTTTGGGTTGTCCACATGGACATTAAAATCACCAACAATAAGAGCTTTATCTACAGTGACTACAAGCTCAGATAGGAAATCTGCTATTTCATTAAGGAAATCTGCATGGTGGCCCGGTGGTCTATAGATTGTCGCTAAAGCAAAAGAAAGCTGTTTGTGGTTACGATCAGTTATTTCCATATTTAACAACATTACTTCAAATGATTTAAATTTTAGCTCAGATTTTTGGTTTACTTTAAAAATTGTGTTGTATATTGTAGCTACACCACCCCCTCTCCCCTTTAATCGAGGTTCGTGTTTATAATAATAGTCTTGTGGGGTGGATTCATTTAAACTAATGTAGTCGTCTGCTTTAAGCCAGGTTTCTGTTAAACAGAGTACATCTAAGTTTTGGTCTGTAATTATTTCATTGACAATAGGTTCTTTATTGGTAAGCGATCTAATGTTAAGAAGGCCGAATTTTAACATTCGAGATTCATCTGTTAATGTATTGTTTTCTAATTTTATTTGAATCAGATTTGTACCAGATGTAACAAGCGGTGCCCTGTATTTATTTGTTCGGGGAACAGATACAGTTGAAATGTGCTGATATTTCGGTAAGATTGACTCGAAGTGCTGGGATATAAGTGGTCTTGACATATCACGGCAGCTAACAGATGGACGGTTAAGCCGATCCGTCTGTTTCCTGACCTGGGCCCTGGATAGTCAGACTATATCAGAATTAAGACTATTGATCAGCTTTTTAGTGAGTATAGCACTTCCTTCCGATGACGGATGAAGGCCATCTCGGGTTAGGAGAAATGGTCTTCCCCAGAAATGCTTCCAATTGTCTATAAACCCTACGTTATGCTGAGGGCACCACTTTGACATCCATCCATTGAGAGACACTAATCTACTATGTGTTTCATCTCCCCGGTAGGCGGGGAGGGGACCAGAGCATATTACATTGTCTGACATTGTTTTTGCAATTTCACACATCTCCTTAATATTATCTTTGGTGATTTCCGACTGGCGGAGCCTAGTGTCATTCGTGCCGGCGTGAATAACAATCTTAGAAAACTTCCGCTTAGCATTAGCCAGCACTTTAAGTTTGGATCTAATGTCAGACGTTCTGGCTCCCGGTATACAGTCGACTATGGTGTTTGGTGCCTCAATGTTAGTGTTCCTGAGTATAGAATCTCCAATGACCAGGGCACTTTTAAAAGGTGTTTCAGCTGGTATACTCCTTAGGGGATCGAATCTGTTAGAAATTGTCGTTACGTTATGGGTCTTAGAAGGACGCCTTATATGACTATGCCGCCTAACAGTCACCCAGTTTGACCGCCGACTTGACTCTGATGACGGAACCGAGCCATGTGTATTTTGATAAACACTATGCGTGCTCGATACAGTATTTGTAATATTTATATTAGCATCTGATGTCGGAACCGAGCCATTAGTCTTTTCGCTCGATAGATTATTTGCGACCGTAACATTAGCGGTTTTGCTATCCTCAACTAGCGTTCGGATGCGCGATTCTAGTTCAGCAACCTTCTCAGTTAACCTTAATACTTCAATACACTTAGTGCATGTAAACCCCTCTGTGCTAACAGCAGAAGCTAAACTATACATGTGGCAAGTAGTACATGTTACAATAACAAGCGGAGTCTTACCGCTTTCATGCTGGGCGATGGCGTCTTCGTTTACCCGAACGCGGTCCCCGGGGCTGCATCGCGTGGGGTGTTCGGTTGTGACACGCTTCGGTCGCCTGCGAACGTCTGGGTCCAGGGTGATGTTTGGCTTGCTGAATCTGCGAAGGCCGGGCAGCGGTTCCTCCACAGCTTCCCGATCGCTTTCATGTCGTTCACGGTCCGTGAAGCTGCATCGCGTGGAATGCATGTTTTTTGCTCGCTTGTGGACGTCGGAAGGCAGGGTGAAGTGGGCGCTGTACCTCGCCTTGGATCTGCTAAAACCGGGAAACAACTCCTCCACAGCTTCCCGCTCAGGTGAGGATAGGTCAGAAAAGCATATATCAGATGAATCCGCCATTAGATCGGAAAAAGCTAGCTTCAGCCTCCACCGTGTGGATGCTAGCGGGCTATAAGCTAACACTGGGTGTTTATTAGTGATAAATAGTTTCACGTGGTAGTACTGCTCAATAATCGTCACGGTAAAGTATTCCTATGTAAAACTAATAAGTTATATTATATAAATAGGAATAAGATGGTAAAAAGAAGCTTTTAGATGATGAACTCGACGGAGCTACGATGCAGGATCTGTTCAGCGTGACGTCAGCGTGACGATATATCAGACTGAGCTATTGGCCACTTGCACAGGTGCAGTTGACAGACAGTGACAGAATGTCAAATATATTTATATGTATATGTATATTCATATATTCCAAAAACAACACTGTGTCTATGAAACAAATATTTAATCGATTAAAGGACAGTATTTGAATGTGAGCCATCCAGATAAAAATGCCAAGCAGCATCCCATTTTAAATCATCTGGGAATGCTGATAGTTAATGACTGACTACAGCAACTCGCTCTGCATGGTAATATATATTTTTTAATAATCACATGAATTATTGTACTTTGTGAAATTGCTGATTTATATAGACATTAATCCACATACTTTTTGATAGGATAAAAGACTTGAATGTTTCGTCAAATTGCATTTTTAAGTTCACATTTAATATAAACACATAATTGCCATTTAAAGCATGCCAAATAATGTGCTGCTATTTACAGACAAATATTATGTGTTATTGAACTAAACTTATTTACTGTAAATTGATGTTGATGATTTTTACCTTTCCTCAAAGCCCAAACATTTATTTGTATGAACATTTATGACCTCTGTCAACTTTTCACTTTGATTTAAATGCCATAGATTGTGATTTTTCCTAAATTGCAATTATTTGCAGAAAACAAAAACTGTTTGAAATAACAAAAATATGTAATGTTTAAACAACACTAATGTTTTATATGTTCAACGGTGAATTTTTTAATCACACCTTTCATGTGTCTTGACATGCTCTCAGTCTTTCAACATCGTTGGGTGACTTTGTTTTATTGGAATTCATCAGACACTGACGCATAAGGATTGCTATGATTAAAGGGAAAAGTTGTGTCTCTTAATATTTTCCTCTTGCATTATTTGACTTTATAATTTTTTACAATTGTTAAAGAATTTATGCAATGAGCACCACACATTTGGAGCAACTCTTAAAAAAAATAAAGGTGCTTTAAAGGTTCTTCACAGCAATGCCAGAACCGTTCAGTCAAAAGTTCTTAGAAAAAAAAAACACTTCTTTCTAACATTTTAATCATCTAAAGAACCCTTTATTCATGACAAATAACCGTTTGTGAAACAGAGAGATTCTTTGTTAAAGGTTCTTTAGGAAACCATTCAGTCAAAAATGGTTCTTCTATGGCATCAAAGCAGCTGTATTTTTAAGGGTGTAGTTTTCTTTACATTCAGATTAATCTTTGGAGTTTTGAAATGTTGGGAATCAAAGACTTTCTTGTATTTCTCAATTATAGATCACAGTCCTGTTTTTCAGTCCAGTGAAGAGATGAACATCTCCAGTGAGATCTCCCTTAGTTCAAATTCTTCTGATTTCATCTTTTTCAATGACACTGAAGTGGAAACAGATTTCGACATGATCTCAATAATAGAAATCTTCTCCCTTCTGATGAATTTTCCTATCAACTCCTATGTGATTTGGCTTATCGTAAGAGGATCCGGAAATGGACTTGCAGCAGAAATCTTCATTCTCAGTCTCTCCATCTGTGAGATAATCATGTGTGTGGATTATCTTGCTTTTATTTTATCATGGTTTTCACCTGTCTATGATTTGCACTTTCCCTGGATCCTTCTGTTTTTTTTACATGAACTAGTCACTGCTGGCCGTACTTTGTTTCAGTGTCTGATCTGTGTCGAGCGTTACCTGCACTGTAAAAAAAAAACCCCGTAAAAAAACGGTAAAAAGTCTGGCAGCAAAGTTGCCAAACACTTACCCTCAAATTACAGTGAAAAACCTTAAATTATTTTACGGGAAAATGTTGTTTTTTGAAAACGGATATTTACCGTAAACATTTTCTGTATTTTTACAGTCAACCTGCTGTAGAAAGAATAAAAAATTTCATAAAATAAATCTCCATTGAATGTTAAACGAAAGTATAAATCTGTATAAAAACTTTTAAAAATTGCAGAAATACCTTAAAATTACATAATTAAAACAAAGATTTCTGTTTTAATACAGTATTATTTAGTATATATTTAAGGTAATACAATTTATCTACGAGAACTCCTTGTCAAAGTAAAGACTTTTCCATTTAAAACACACAAAAAATTTAGTATAATTACCTTCAGATACGCTAATTTAAAGCCTAATACCAGTATATTGATCGACTTAAACTTTTATTTTATGTCATTATTCAATCTATTTACAGTAAATTCCTGTTAAATATTGGGTTTATCCTGTACAAAAAAATAAGATCTTGTGATATTACGTTTCATAAACATATTTTTAATAGTTATTTATTTATAAAAACATTATTTGACAGTAATTATAGACACATCTAAACTAAATTTAAAATTTTTACCATTAATGTATGCAGGTTTACATTATATAAACATTATTTGACATTAATTATAGACACATCTAAACTAAATTTACAAGCTTTTACCATTAATGTATGCAGGTTTACATTATATAAACATTATTTGACAGTAATAACAAGCAACTCTTCAATATATCTACATGTTTGTACCATTTAAATACTGGGGGGTTTACTTTATATAAAGATTTTTTGGCAGTAATAACAAGCAACTCTCCAATATTTCTACATATTTGTTACCTTTAATGTATGGGGGCTTTACCTTATAAAAAAAATTTTATTATGGTAATTATAAGCAACTTCCCAATATATCTACATACGTTTACCATTAATTTATGGGGGTTTACCTTATATAACCAATACTTGACATTAATTACAAAAACATCTCCAATAAATTTACATTTTTTTACCATCAATGTATGAGGTATACTTTATATAAACATTGCTTTATACTAATAAAACTTTATATCAACATGACATTTACTCAATGCATGGGTTCACTTTATATAAACATAAATGGACAGTAATTACAAGCAATTCTCCCATATATGTAAAAATACACATGTTTATTTTATGTAAACAATATTTGATAGCAATTACAAGCAACTGCCCTATATATATATACTTTTTCCATTACATCATGGGGTTTACTTTATAAGCCAGTGGTTCTCAAACTTTTTCAGCGTGCGGCCCCCCTTTGTGTACGGTGCATTCCTTCGCGCCCCCCCCCAAAGAAAATTTATGACAAAAAACTGTTCTAAAACTTCACATTTTAATTAAACAAAACATTAAATTATACAAAGTAGTGCTACCTTTTTTTAGTTTAATTTCCCAGAATTCATTAGAATTTAATGTATTTTATAAAATGTCATAAAACTGGGGCCCCCCTGGCACCATCTCGCGGCCCCCCTGGGGGCCCCGGACCCCAGTTTGAGAACCACTGTTATAAGCAACTCCGATATATACAGACCTTTCTTATAAGTGCATGGGACTAACCTTATATGAATATAATTTGACAGTAATAACAAGCAACTCCAATATATCTACAGACTTTTCTTAATAGTACATGGGATTTACTTAATATAAACATTATTTGACAGTAATTGCAACCAACATTCCAGTTTATGTCCACACATTCTGTATTAGTATATTGTGTTTTAAATGTACAAAAAACAAACAGAAGGTCTATGTTAAGTGCATTTGCATCAACAACTTTTTCACTAAATACATACATACATACATACATACTTCTGATATTTTACAGCAATGTCCTTTCCATTCACTGCAGATCCCCATTTGAGATGTACATTTCCACTCAAAAGAAAAGTGTTCATTTTAATGTTAAGTGCATTCATTTGGTGCACTTTAAAAGCAAAATAAATAAGCTATGGCTCTATGAAGAATGTTACCCTATTGTTAATAATTTTGGGCCCTATGCACACTATTCCTACACCCCATGACGATTTGCGCGAATTATGGGTGCGACTTCTGGCGTGTAGTATCAGTAAACCAACGTTTTCCATGATGATTACGGTCATAAGCAGCAAAACAAAGGCGCTCTAAGGGAATTGAAGCGTTTTAGACCATAAAACATTTTTTGTTACATACCGGAAACATCTCCTCACTATCTGCTTGCTGCCTGTCCGTTGATCAAACTGTAAAAAAACGCAATCTCTGTAGACAGCCTAGACTTCACAAACGGCAATATCAACAAGTGGCCAAACCTAGCATCACAAAACAAAACAAAGTATTCCAGCCAATAAACGACAAAGGATTTGGGGGTGGGGGTTGGGCGCGTTCATGAAAGCACGGAAGGGAGGGGGAGGAGTTAGCTACGCTCCGTCTGTTTGAAAACAGTTTCAAACGTCAACAATAACTAACGTCTCGCAGATTCGCTTAGAGAGCCTTTAAGTGTGGGAACACAGCTTGTTACACCTCAAACAGAATAATGTTGTTATCCACATTATTTTCAAAAGTGGGAGTAAGAGATGTGACGTATTTCCCTTCTTTGTGCGGGAGCTCAGTTTTAATGGCCAGCCAGTAGAAAACAGTGTGTTGGGAGCACGCATAAAACATGATTAAAACGGTTATGGTAAATATTTACTACACCAGCCATGTATGAGCCAGTGTGAGGATGAAATTAAGAAGTGTCCTGATATATCATATGAAGATATATTCAATCGTTTCATGTTGTTCCTAGGGGTGACGGGTCTTCAATGCATGCAAGTTTTTTTAAACTGCAATTTTAAATCGACTTTTGAGTTTTTGAGTGAACTCAAAGCTAAATGCTATCGAAGCGTCGCAGCGCGCTCCAGCGCTTACGTGCACGCACACAGATGATAAAGGGATGTATCAACAATTCTTAGTTAAGGTAATAACATATTATTGATATATGTTGAAATATGAAAATATGAAATAATATTGAAAATGAGTAGACTATTCCTTTAAAATATGTGATTTATGTGGGTCTTTTCCAGGAGTATGACGTGTTGATAAAGTATTAATTAGACATGTTTATGATATTTGTTTTAGTTAAATTAAGTACAATCCGAGTAATGCTGAAACGTTTTAAATTAAATTTGGGCGCTGGTGTGTGTCTCGCATTGAACATTACGCCGCGGCAGTTGTGTGTGGCCTTGCTATGACGACCAGCTGCATTTAAGGGGTACTATCTCTGAGTATGATCTGCAATGGAAAATGGAGCACGGACAGAGCTGGTACGGGTAATGGTTGTTTAAGTACTGTTCATGCTTAACATCTAGAAAATGCACATAGGCTTAAAACTCCTTCTGTCAAACACAATAGAAGCTAAGTTCTTTCCAGTAACAAACAAACAAGTTCATATATAATCAGTATTAATATAAAGATGTGAATGTGCATGCTAAAAAAAGTTCATTTGGCAGATTGATATTCACCCACGTCCTTTCAGAACTCCAACGATGGCTATGATCCTCTGTAGTGGCTTTCACCAGGCCTTGTCCTGAAAAATAAAAAAGATGTATCATGCTTGCAAAAATTCCTACACATCAGCCGTGGCCACATTGTATTGTTTTCAATTTACACACAATGGCAACTTTGCCTCCCTCACAGCATCGCCAGAGCAGAGCCATTAGGTTGCCGCTCAACAATAATTTCAGTTTGGAGCTCGAATGAAAATTGAGCATGAACAAACTTTGCCTCTATTAATGCTTCTAATGCAGGAACATTAAAAGGCAGAGTCCACGATGTTTGAAAGCCAATGTTGATATTTGAAATCACCTAAACAAACATGCCCCTACCCCAATAGACTCTGGACCTTCTGTTGATAGACCCGCCCCACACATACGCAACCCGGCAAGGATGTCGGTTAGTAGACACGCTCCTTACTGCTGATTGGCTATAAGTGTGTTTTGGTAGTCAGCCCGTCTCCTTTTCCAAAGCGTTTTTCAAACATCGTGGACTCCGCCTTTAAGGGGTTAAAATGTCTTAAAAGGGTTCAAGCTGCTCTGTAGATGTGATCAACAAAATCTTAAATCCACTTGTAAATAATCTGGATAAACCAGTTGGATTTCCATACAAATCCTCACCTTGTGTTCATTAAGACGTGCTTTTCAGCTCTTCTTCGAACTCCTTTGCCGCTTCCCTCTTAGCTTCCAGGGTTTCAGCCTATCATGTTCTCAGCCATCTGGGTCACCAGCAAAGTAGAGTTTAACTTCACCCGGGCGATTCAAACTGTAGAGCAGGTTCAGAGGCTGGCTGTGCGAGAGCTGTCTGGTCTGGTTCCGACTTCACCACCTGGTCCTTGGCCTCTTGATCCTTGTCAAACTGAACACAGAATATGAACCATAACATGGGTGAGAAAGATTTGATAAACCCCTTTAGCGTCATATGGACAAATGTACAAACATTAAAATGCTACACATAACGTTAACTTACCTGTCCAAGTGGATTTCTCTTCCAGAAAATGGCCCTAACGTGATTTCTTGTTATTGAACAAAGCATTTGGTTTGTTAGATAATGATAAACCTTAACACCATCAAATAATTTTACCTGCAGCCACATTTATCCTATTATGTCTGAGGGTCTTTCCCTTAACAGTTTCCAGCAATTAAAGAAAGGACTGGTGAAGGTGACATGAATCTCCCCTTTCAGTGCGCCACTTCAGGAGAAGAAAGACAAAAGGACAGAAAGTTTATTTGGTTACTGAACATAGGACAAAATATATTTACAGCAATTTCATTACAAACAAGGGGGGCAGCCGGAAAGGTGTAGGCTAAAGCCATGGATTATTACGCCTACCCTGTGTTACTTTATGAAATACAGTATGAAAATCATACTTAATACTATCCTTGGTTTTCGAATAGTACGTGGGTAAAATTGACTTACCGTAGTTGGTGAATGGGTCTTTCTGTTGGTTGTTCTCCCCCGATAAAAATCTTATTCCAATGCTTGATCTAAACAAGTAAGTTAAACAAATCAAATATCTTTTCAATGTCATTATAAAGAGGTTATGTAAACATATACTCTAACGAATAAATGACTGTTTTATCACTTTAAGTTACTCATTCCCACGCTTTTTTACCCCTCATGCGTTTGAGTTTTAAACTAACATTAGCTGACAACATTAATCATATAACGTCATATAAAACACAGCAATGTCAGATGGTAATGTACTACGAACACATTGAAATACGTGCTAATATCGCTACGCTAATAGCGAAGCAGTACAAAAACACACACAGCGATAACTTATTTAAGTTATCCTATGAGGTTGCAGTAACGTTATGCTACCCGTGTCCCTAAACGTTAGAGTGTTAATGAAAAATGATCTCTTACCTGATATGCAGCGAGCACCACTTGAGTATTTTTACAGACCCCGTACGACCCCTTCTTCTATTCACATTCCAGCTTTTGTTCTTCATTGACACATCAACTAAAATTCGCTGAAAATTTAAGAATTTAACAGGCAGATATAAAATAATCCAGGTCTGACAGAGAGATCAACGCAAAGCAGCAGCTGCTCCGACCGATAGTAACGGACGTATTTTCAAACTTAAAATAGGGGCGCAGACCCGCGCACAATATATATATATATCAACGTTTAAACAACAACTGACATTATTTTAATCATATCGACGTTAAAGGTAGATCATGTGCCGGCTGGGTAAATATATTAATTTACCTTTAGTGAAAGCTGAATATCCTGAAAACGTTCCATACTTTATCAAGGCTCTCTACTCTGGCCACTGCCAGTATGGCGCGATCTTACGTTATGACGTATATCCCCCTCCCAAAGTCAAGCGATGTTATTGGTCGAGATTGCCTCTGCCGTACGATTCGTCCAATGATTGTACAACATTCAATTATTTGAATCTGCGCGCACTTTCTTGATACCTAAAGCACAGAGAGAGAGACTAGAAAAACAATTACGATGATTGTTTACACTTACACGGTTGTTTAATGTTTCAAGCATTTTAATGTCTTCAATTGCTTCACCCCCAGTTTACCAAAGCTCAAGTTTATGCAAGAGCCTTGGTTGAACTGTTGAGCCCCAGAATAAATTCCTAGTCTTTCACACATTGTTCACCTATTGTAAATTAAAAAATATAGCACCCCATTGTAAAGCTTTATTCATAGTGTGGCTGTTTTCCCCATCAACCGAGAAAATTGTGTAGTGGCCTAATGATTTCACAGTGAGGGCCTTGAATTTTGTTGAATATACAGATTGACTTTGTGTCTTCAATGTTTTTAAAGTGGACATGTGCCAATATAGTCTATGGTCAATATATACGATAACAGAAAACCACTGTCAGGGCAGCATTTCAAACAGACAAAAAGGACAATTTCACCCTTAAAATCCAAGCCAAAAGAGGACATATCAGGACACAAGATTCAGTCCTTTCACATCAACAAGCAGACAGGCATTAGGAGGTTAGTAGTTTCCAGCATTCTTAAGCCTGGTTGTCTTGCAGAAAAACTGTCCCAAAGCATGATGCTCAGAGACTTGAGGCTGCAGCACCACTTGCCAGACAGCAGCAGCTGATACAGTCCATGGGTGGGGTCTGAAAATGTTGCCATTCAATTTTTCTCTGCCACTTATGAAATTGTTACAGAACACTTCAGAATTGTAAACACTAAGTCAGTGCCTGACAGTAAAACACGGGAAATATGATGCATAAACAATCACTGACTATTCTTGATTTCAGAATTTTATATAAAACTTAAGCTGTGCAATTATTACCTGTACAATAACTGTATAGGCCTATTTAGCTGTGCAACAATACCTCCTGCAGTATTTCATCTTTCGAGGCAATATTTTTAGATCTGTGTCTGTAGTATAACACACAGTTATTATTATGTTCAATTTTTATTTACAACATATCTGCATGAAAGGTAGCCTACATAGCGCTTTTTATTTTTTTATTTTATGCATATATTTTTTATCTATCACTCTTATTTCTGCACTTGTTGAATCTTAAGCTGATGTGGCCAGCAAAGTTTATCTTTGCTTCTGAAATATAATACATTTCTTAATTGTATATTTCTGAATTGGTTGCAGGGGACTTGGAAGTTTTGCAGTTGCCCTGTATTTGATAGGTGTGAGGTGCTAATTTTAATTCCCAGCTGTCTGCATGCCATCTAACTGACATCAGAAGCCAAAGTTGATAAGTTACAGACACAAAGTATGTACTGCAAAGTATGTACTGGAAAAAGAGCCTCAGGCCAGCATCTGTAATAGACTTTGGGGCTCATGGGCCCATGGACTCCGTAAAAGTGGGATGAAGATCACAAGATGGCCATTAATGACTGTGAAGTCAAAGACTTCTAACATGTTAGGATAGTACAAGCTTGTTTTACTCCATTCAGGTCGTCTGGCTCTGTCTGTCTCTGTTCTAAATACCTCTGTGTACTGGTATTTTCATTCTGTATTTAGGCTATATGTTAGGGGAGTGGGCGTATGTATGATGTGAACTGGCTGCATTGTACTTTTTTTATTGCTGTGGTCGAAAACGGAAGTGTCCACAGCTAGCCACCGCCCGCCATTTCAGCAGCAATGTATAATGGCAATGGCATGCAACACGTCAGCCAAGTATGGGCAATGATGGCACTAGATCCATGATGGCAGGTAACATTTGGGCCAATTGTGGGTGGGAAGTATGTGGCCCAGATCAGTTTAGTGATTGTAAGCCACATTTGAAAACTGTGATTTACAATAAATAATTATAAGAATTTAAGTATTTTTAGGCTTTCTAAATCTTAATGTAATTTAACCCTTTTTAAATAGTTTTGTAATAAAAGAAGCTAATGTATTTGGACAATTATGTTTGTTTACATTTCAGTTACATAAACATGGTTTCAGATCATGGTCAAGATAATTTTGTTCAAGTGATCCTGAACTTCCAGACGTTTTTCTTTCTGAATTTTAAAGTATTGATAACGTTTCTTGAGCTGTACCATGGATTGTTTCTATTTAAATTTGCTTTTGCGCGCTTTTCATTGTAGCAGGGGGTTTATTCCTGCCCAACGAGAATTTTGTATGTTGGTGCTTTTGTTAATAAAAAAAGTTAGATACTGTATAAATAAACAATATATGTTTCACTGTGCTTTTTGCCTGCCGAAGTGTTAAAAACGATCGCGTTACATTTGGATGCGTAGTTTATTATGCAGTGCATCAAGAACCTACAAGCGGATGACATCAAAGTACTGCGAGAACGACTCGAAAAATCATGCGCAGGATTATGATCTCAAATCCCTCTCGCGTTATTTTAACGTCATCCGTTTGTACGTTCTTGCAACGCAGCATTATGTAGAACACCTTATCAAAAATGATTGAGATGGCCAATCAAATCAAAAAAAGGTGAGTGCCACTGGCCAATCACATAACAGATGACGAGCTTTCCTCTGCTTTCCTGTTGACGCAAGCCGAGCGGTGGCCAATCAAATAAACCAATAGGCGGGGTAACCGTTACAGGAGCAACGCTGCCTGCAGCCGGCCATCATAACGGACACAGATTTCAAAGCGGGTGAAAGATACTAGTTGCCAACCGCCAATAAAAGTTAAAGAAGAAGAAAGAACAAGATTACTAGTAAGTACCTGAACTTGAGTATTTAAACTTTTTCAATCATAAAATGTTTTAGTTTAAATGTCTAACAAACGAATAAAGGGATGCAAACGTTTACGTGATCATGTAGTATGTGTTATAGGCTATTGCAGTTTGACGGCCATTATTAGCTGTTGTTAGGCATAAGAATTACTGTAATCATATTATTAATGAAGTTAATTAAATTGGTTATCTGGTCTTCCCGTTGTTAGAACATTTATTAAAAAAATAATATTTGAAAATGTATTTCTGTAACGTTTAAATTTTCTTTTTTGGTGAAAGTGTGTCAGGTCTGTGTTCATCAAGACTTGGAAGACTATGGAGTAGGACAAAAAGGATGATGGGGTGTATATTCCAGTAGACACGTAAAACATCAAGGTAAATTAAATGTTGAGGCTCATGTTGTCATCTTTTTGTTTATATCCACCTGTTTCTTGACGTAAATGCGGGCGCCGCCATCTTTGAGCTTTCCGGTTTATGACTTCCGGTGAGCCACTATAGCTAACGGTAGCCTATTACGAAGGACACAAGTGTGCCGTTTTGTGCAATCAGGGGTTGCTATAATAGCTAACACAAATGCAGTAAATCTCTACAAAACATTTGTTTTAACCCCATCCAGTAAAACCTTTCATAGAAACTACCAGTAAACAATAAATACAAGAATTGTTTAAAAACACTTAAAATGCTGATAAAAAAATATGCTGATTTAACGTTAGCTGATTTATTTATTCTGCTACTATATATTATTACAAAAATGTGATTACAGTACATAATATACATGACATAATCCGCTTAGTTAATGTTTATAATAGTTCTTAATGTGTTTGAGCTTATTTTTGTTATGTTTTAAATAAAAAAGCAAATACTTTCATAAGCTCATGTCTCCACCTGCGTAAGAAGCGATGTTATAATATTTTCATAAACAAAAACAATACTCAATACATATGGAGTAGTTTAATATGTTTATTAGGGTTTGTTCAAATAACTTGCACGGGTTGGTTGAATGATACTGCTGACTGTGTCAGAAAGCATCTTTTGCAGCGATTTTTGTGTGAGCATATCAATGAACACCCCTGACCACTCGGTGAGTTTCACGTCTTTGTAAACGAAAGTTTAATGCATTTAAGAAAGGATTGTTCCAGTGCACCTATTAGACCCATTATAGAGGTGGGAGGTGATACAAGAAACACCTGAAAATTCTCGGGGCAGCCACATATCTCGAAATTTCAGTCAAAACCGTTCTATTTCATCATAAACAATCCGAAAACAGGGCTTTAAGTGTAAAATACCGAACTTGTCCTTTAAGTACATGCTCAGATCTCATTTGCTTTTGAGTACCTTAATGAAAAGTACGTCTTTAAGGTCTAAGCTATGTTTCATTTTATTTAGACATTTAACACTTTCGTCCAAAGCAACTTCTAATGGTCTATCTGTCTGTTTTGAAGTATATCTTTATGCTTTTAATTGCTGTATTATATGGCTTTGGCTTAATAACAAATATTCATTTGCATCTATTTTCTTTAATATAACAGTGGGCTGCTGTAATGTTTACGTCTATGGAAAGAGGAGCTGAGAAGCAGTACTTCTTGTTGAGGACAATCTTGAACACTTTCTCATACACATTTATTATTATTATTAGTGTTGGATTGTTTTTGTTTCAATTTTATTAATTGTATTGTTTTAATTTTTCGATCGATTTGAAATTACCTCAGTTAGATTCATGCTAATACTTTAACTGGAACTTGTATCTTTCCGTAAAGCTGACTGTAGAGTTGGTTTCACATACACATGAAGTTGTAGTGTTTCTAATTAACTTAACTAACTTTTAAGTTCAGTTTGGTTCAAACTTGTATTTACCCATGGTAATTCATTTAAATTTTAATTCATGCTAATATGTTAATTTCAATGAAAAACTTCTGTATTTGTGTATAGCTGGTCATTTGGGCAAACTATGTTTCACACACCAGTGTAACTGTCACAATGTTTTTTTATTTTTTTTTTATTATTAGTTTGTTCTAAACTTCTGTTTGTTTACTAAGGATTAAATTGCTTTGTAATTTAAGTTGTTGGTGTTAGATTCATGCCAATAATGTATTTGAACAAACTAGTATTTTTGTTTATTGCTGGCAGTTTATATTAGAATAGTTTTAACACATACAATGTGGATGTCGTAGTGTTATTGACTTGTGTTATTGATTAATAAAAATGGCAAATAATTTCAAAGTAATTTTTTGTGTTATTTATTAATATAATTTGGGCAAGATCAGGCTGAGTTATGGCTCAGTTTTGGAAGTTCTGGTTAAATGCTGGTTTTAATATGGTGACTTATGGCTGAGAACTGGTACCAATTAACCTGATCTGGGCCGGTTATGGGATATTATCTGGCCCTTGTCTCTAATCCAGAACTGGGCCATTGTAGGGCCGTCATTATTTGTTGTATGTGGGCCGAGGAAAAACTTCTTTTACTTTTGCCAAAATTGCTATGTGGGTCCTTAAATTAATGGGATAAGAATGTAGATATATTGGACAGTTGCTCTTAAATACTATAAAATAATGTTTATATAAAGTAAACCCTATACAGTAATGATAAAGTAATGTAGATATATTGGATAGTTGCTTTTATTTACTATAAAAAATTTTATATAAACTGAACTTCATGAATTAATAGGAAAAGTATATAGATATATTAGATAGTTGTGTGTAATGACTATAAAAGTAAATTTATTCAACGTAAACCTATAGATTAATGGGAAAAGTACGTAAGTGTATTTGATAATTCCTTGTAATTACTATAAAAGTATGTTCATTTAAAGTAAACCCTGTAAATTAATAGGTAAAGTCTGTAAATATAATTGATAGTTCCTTTTAATTACTATAAAGTAATGTATTTATAAAGTTAACTTCATTCATTAATGAGAAGAGTCTGTAGATATATTGGATAGTTGCTTTTAATTACTATAAAAGTATGTTTTTTTCAAATTAAACCCTATACATTAATGGGAAAGGTATGTAGATATATTGGATAAATGCTTGTAATTACTGTGCAATATGGTTTATATAAAGTAATGACCATAAAAATATGGCTTTGCAAGCTATTATAATGTGATCTTATTTTTTCTACAGTTCAAAAACAAAATTTAACAGGAATTTAATATTAATAGATTTGATAATCCCATAAAATAAAAGCCTAAAGCTGTTAAAATACGGTATTTTAAGTAATGTTATGTAACTTTTTTGTGTTTTACATCTAAAAATCTGTACTTTGACAGATAGTTCTTGTGGATGTAATTGATAATGTTATGAATTTACCAAAGAATACTGTGTAAAAAAGAAGACTTCATTTAATTTTATCATTTTGAGGTATTTCTGCAATAATATCCAGTTTATATGCAGATTTATTCATTTCTTTTACATTCTACAGACATTTTTTAATGGGATTTTCTTTTCATTCTTCAGCAGTGGGACTGTAAAAATATAGTACATTTTACGGTAAATATCTGTATTTTAAAAAACAGAATTATTCCGTAGAATAACTTAAGGTTTTTTACTGTAATTTGAAGGTAAGAGTTTGGCAACTTTGCTGCCAGACTTTTTACCGTTTTTTTACGATTGTTTTTTTACATGTATTTACCTTAAAGTTAAGGTTTCATATTAAAAAAACATATAGTTGTCTTAATTTTAAATATGTGATTTTTTTGTATTTTTACATAGAATTCAATGTAATTTAACATTCAAGCCAATTAAAAATAAGAATAATCCTGTAAAAAAACTATGATTTCTCATTAAGTGAAATTACAGTTTATTAATTTTATTTTATGGTTAATGTTTTTAATAAAAGTTTTTTTCTTTATTTTAATGACATTTACACGTAATGTAAAAAAACAGAAAATTTCAGTAAAATAATACAGTATATTTCTGTGAAAATTTTTTTTTTTTTTACAGTGTGGCTGTGGTTCATCCTGTAACCTTTCTGAAGTACAAACCTATCAGATACAGACTGAGGTGTTGTGCTGTTGCCTGGGTGACAATATTTGGCTTTGGTGTGTTCAGTAATTTGGTCTCATTTTTTAACTTGTTTGATTTCTCTTTTGTTTCCTGGATTAAGTTTATTCTCACCTTCTCCGTTCAGTTGTTTTGTTGTGTGGCTGTTCTCAGAGCTCTGAAGCAGTCAGGACCAGGAGAGAGAGGAAGAGAGAGAGAGGAGGAAAACCACATGAAGAGAAAAGCGTTTTATCTCATTCTCATAACTACTGTCAGCATGGCTATCCTTTATCTTCCACTGATTATTTCATTAACATTACAACATAATGTAGATAAAAACCTTTTCACAGTCATGCCTATTAGTTATGCTTGTTTTGCATTGGATGGTTTAGTGCAGCCTATCTTGTTTCTCTACCGAGTGGGGAAACTGAACTTTATCAAGTGTCAGTAATACTGATCATTTCATTTTGAGATGTACAAAGTCCATAATGTTTTGTCATCTGACTACAATACAATAGGAGTCCATTAGTCATTACTCTCTGATGTTAAAAATCATTTAAAAAGCTATCAGCTATTTTTAAATTAAGCTACATTAAATAATTTTAACTGGTCTCCTATATCAGTGGATCTTTTCACATAAAAAGTGTGTTAAGTGTGAAGAAAAGTACTTACAGTAACATGACCACACAGTTTAAATCCCATTACCTGGCACCGTGCCGTAAGCGGGGCACCTGAGTTTACTTTAATATTTATCATGTCATTTTTACCTAATCATTAAAATCTATTAATCATTGGAAACGTCTATAATCTAGAATACATTTTTTCAACAGTATTTTATAAAATCAATTATGTAGGTAGAGTAATCAATACATTTACGAAAAGAGTGTACTTCAAAACATTTATATTCTGCTTAATGTCACTGTTCCGCCACTGGCACACGTACATTTACTTCAGTGTTTTGCATGTGAATTTTTAACTAATCATGATAATATTGTTTAAAAGCTCTAAGAATTTAGATTTGATTTTTCATCACAAGTTTTGGACAAGAATGACATAGTACAGTAAGAGTAATTTTCTAAATGTCACTTGCCCACGGGTGGACCCATGTTGATATTTCATATTTGTAACACTAATACCCTATTCTAAACTTAAAAGATCTTGACAAACTATACATTATTGGAAACCTCTTAGAGTGTGGTTTTATATTTTATCCCCATTTGGGAAAATAATGAGTCATTTTCTAAAATGTGACGTTCCACGGGTGAGCCCAATTTGATTTTATATACTATAATGCCAATGGTATTTCAGAAAGGGTTTGTTAAGTGCAAAATGCATAGAAGAAATTCTAAAGACAAAGTTAAACTCTGTACTTTATGCTATGCAAATTAGTTCCTCACATTCTGTGGGCTTCCTTTGATATCCACAGCCAATCATGGTTCTCCATCAGGAAAGCGCCAAGATGCGAACTCCTCCCTATCTTAAATGCTATAAAAGTTCCCTTTTTTTTCAAGATTTTCCTCTCTCTGAGTCCTCCTGAAAATAGAGACATTAACAGAGTACACCTAAGTTCTGAGTCTCCCGCCTGCGTGCTAGAGACTGAAACAAAGTACCCCAGTTCTGAGTCTCTGAGTCTATCAGAAACAAAAACCATAAATTCAACTCAGTCCCTTCAATTTTCTATTCTTTGCATTTTTAGTTTCCATCTGTTTCTATTATTTAGTATTTTAGTATCATTTAGTTGTGTTTTTAGTTTTCTTGTTTATCTTTTGTTAATAAATTTCATTTTATTACCACCGTGTTTTTCTTGTGTTGATAATACAGTTAAAGGGTTCTACAAGCTGGTCAGAATCTCACAAAATCCTTCAGATAAATCAAATGACAAACTGACTGTAATTTACACATTTTCTTATTTGTATTTTTAAAGTGAAATTCTTTAGCTGATGCCCTGAAGTAGAGAAGGGATGAGTCATCTGACACACACACACACACGCACATAAACTTGAGATGAAACCTCTAGTGTCCTGTGTATGGCATACCACCCAGTTGTTGCCCGTGTCAAAATCACTAAATTAATGTTAGAATCTAATTCTAACTCACTAACTATCTAATTCACCTCATAATCCAACAACAACCTTTTTATCTGTAACACACTTAAAATTGGATGCCCCATACTCAGAAACACACATGAACTTGCCCACCTTCGAGTGTACTGCGCTGACGCGGCATGCCCCGTGACGTTAAAACCCGGCGTCGCTCAATCGCTCGGGTTTACCGGCGCAGCATTTGAGCCCGCAAGGCTAACTAAGAAAACAAACAAACAAAAACAACGTGGCAACAAAGACAATGGGTTTATGTGAAAGTTCCAAGTTTATGGAAGTTAACAGAGGGGGAGAGCGATATACAAAATGTCCATGTGCCATCGGATCGCGTGTGCACCCCTCGTTCCGACAGCTGGACATGAGAGGTTTATTACTTCAACCTCTTTAAAATAAATGAATGATGATCAGATAGATGAATGGTTCAACATTACACTGGACATTAATCCTTCAGGTTGCACTGCTTGATATGTGCAACAGCTTACATTGAAGATGCCAATCTAAATAACTTGAGGTTGGGATTTTTTCTGAGATTTTATCAGAAATATATGAGATAATGATCAAAAAATAATGTGACACTTCAAGAAACTTTTAAGGATAATTGTTCTAAGGATTAAATTCCTCTTTTTTATTCATATAATTTTATAAAGCATTTATATTTTTTGATAAAAACTTTTGATAAGTTTTCAAATTATTGTCCTTAAAAAAAATAATACAAATCTGTATTTATTTACCATAGGGATGAATAAATTGAGCGATTATTTGTTTTACACAGTGCCACTTATATTTCCATGAGGACATCAACTTTGCTGTGACGGTTGTTTAAAGAGGGTTCTCATTTTTAATGTCGGATTATGTAATCCCTGTTTGTCCGAAACATAAATCTTTTAGATAAATTATTTTATCTGTTTACGAAGCCAGTTCAAGAAATATTGGATGACACTATACATACTGTATTTATGAACAAATAAAAAATGCTGTTGCATTAAAAATGATAAAGTATGTTTGTCTTTGTTTGTTTGTTTTCCTTGTAGTTGAAGTTTGTTTTGTGTTAGGATCCCAACCGCAAAATCATTACACAATATATCAGACTGAGCTATTGGCCACTTGCACAGGTGCAGTTGACAGACAGTGACAGAATGTCAAATATTTATATATGTATATTTATATTTCATATATTCCAAAAACAACACTGTGTCTATGAAACAAATATTTAATCGATTAAAGTATTTGCATGTGAGCCATCCAGATAAAAATGCCAAGCAGCATCCTATTTTAAATCATCTGGGAATGCTGATAGTTAATGACTGACTACAGCAACTCTCTCTGCATGGTAATAATTTTTTTTTTAATAATCACATGAATTATTGTACTTCGTGACATTGCTGATTTATATAGACATTAATCCACATACTTTTTGATAGGATAAAAGACTTGAATGTTTCGTCATATTGCATTTTGAAGTTCACATTTAATATAAACATATAATTGCCATTTAAAGCATGCCAAATAATGTGCTGCTATTTACAGACAAATATTATGTGTTATTTAACTAAACTTATTTACTGTAAATTGATGTTTTTTATGTTTTTTAAAAGGATCTTTTTTACCTTTCCTCAAAGCCCAAACATTTATTTGTATGAACATTTAGGACTTTTGTCAACTTTTAAGATTGATTTACATGCCATAGATTGTAATTTTTTTCTTCATGAGCACTACACATTTGGAGCAACTCTTAAAAAAAATAAAGGTGCTTTAAAGGTTCTTCACAGCAATGCCAGAACCGTTCAGTTAAAAGTTCTTAGAAAAAAAAACACTTCTTTCTAACATTTTAATCATCTAAAGAACCCTTTATTCATGACAAATAACCATTTGTGAAACAGAGAGATTCTTTGTTAAAGGTTCTTTAGGAAACCATTCAGTCAAAAATGTTTCTTCTATGGCATCGTGAAGCAGCTGTATTTTTAAGAGTGTAGTTTTCTCTTTATTCAGACTAACTATAATTTGGTCATATCTGTGTAGTTTTGATATGATGGTAGTCAAACACTTTCTTGTATTTCTCAATTATAGATCCAGACCCGTTTTTCAGTCCAGTGAAGAGATGAACATCTCCAGTGAGATCTCCATTAGTTCAAATTATTCTGATTTCCTCTTTCTCAATGACACTGAAGTGGAAACAGATTTTGACATGACCTTACTAGTAGATATCTTTACCTTTCTGATGCATTTTCCCATCAACTCCTATGTGATTTGGCTTATCGTAAGAGGATCTGGAAATGGACTTGCAGCAGAAATCTTCATTCTCAGTCTCTCCATCTGTGAGATTTTCCTGTGTGTGGAATGTGTCTTTGATATTATTTCATCATATCGGGTTATCTATCAAGATATTGCCTGGATGCTTGGAGCTTTTTTCAATGGACTAATCACCACCGGCCGTCCTCTGTTTGAGTGTCTCATCTGTTTCGAGCGTTACCTGGCTGTGGTTCATCCTGTAACCTTTCTGAAGTACAAACCTCTCAGATACAGACTGATGTGTTGTGCTGTTGCCTGGTTGACAATTTTTGGATTTGGTGTATTGAGTGCTTTGAGTTCATATTTTGACTTGTTATATATATTTTTAATCCCCTTAATTCCATTCTTTCTCACCTTCTTCATTCAGTTGTTTTGTTGTGTGGCTGTTCTCAGAGCTCTGAAGCAGTCAGGACCAGGAGAGAGAGGAAGAGAGAGAGAGGAGGAAAACCACACGAAGAGAAGAGCGTTTTATCTCATTCTCATAACTACTGTCAGCATGGCTATCACTTATCTCCCACTGATTATCTCAATAACATTACATTATAGCATATATGAAAACCTTCTCACATGCATGTATATTAGTAATGCTTGTTTTGCATTGGGTGGTTTAGTGCAGCCTATTTTATTTTTCCACCGAGTGGGGAAACTGAACTTTATCAGGTGTCAGTAATACTGCGAAGAATATAATCTGTTGTCATCTGCAATACAATAAGAGTCCATCAGTCTTTATTTTCTGGTGTTAAAAATCATTTGAGCTATAAGCAATTTAAGAGCTACATTAAGTAAGTTTAACTGGTCTTCTATGGCATGCCGTCCCAAGAGCGGGACACCGGAATTTACTTCAACATTTATCATGTTAATTTTCATCTAAGCATTAAAATCTATGTATCATTGGAAAGGTCTAGAATCTAGAATGCATTTTTCAGAATTGTCTTCAGAGTAATCCATTCATTTATGAAAGAGTGTGCCTTAAAACATATATATCCTGCTAAACATAACCTGGTGAAATGTAATGTTATGGGTTGTAATTGTGGCATAATTTTTTTTTATATGTTCGGGCTTTTATCTACACCTGATGTGGAAATGGTCATGTTTTTTAGCTCTGAATAATCATGATATGTTTTAATAATTTTGTTTGTAATGTGAAATCATTATTTTCATATGAACACTCAAAAAAAGTTTGTTGGTTTAATAATTAATAATTAACTTAATAAGTAAAATTATGACACTCAATACCACACAGTTGAATTCATTTATCTGAACATAAACTTGGTGAATTTCACAGACAAGTAAATCAAGACAAGTAAGTTAATTTCATCAGTGTTATTTTGACAGCAGATTTTGAATAAGTTCTAGTCTTTTGACATGTAAATGATAAAGTATGATTTGCCCTTTTGGATTTATTGCATTGCATATTATATATTCAGGGATGACAGATTGATAAGCAGACATGATATTTATGACTGGATGTAACTTTGATACTTTGTGGTAATAGTGGCTCTTCTATTGACTTTGACCTGTCAGTTATGACTCTCATGAAAAAAAAATTAAGACCACTGGTGTATATCAACCAAAGTCATCAACTAATGTACAATATTTGCTTGTGAGATATAGATAAAAACTTCCAGCTGCGTTCCACTTTCATTTAAAATCATCTGGGAATGCTGATAGTTCAAGACTGACTTCAGCAACTCTCTCTGGTAATTATATTTAATAATCACATAAATGTAGACTTTAAGATAGTGCTGATTTATTTTATGTTAGTCTAGACATTAATCCACATATATGTATTCGATAGGGTTGAAGACTTTTTCTATAAATGTTTGTTCAGATTGCAGTTTGAAGTTCATATTAAATATACAAATGAAATCGGCATTTTAAAATATATAAATATATATATATATATATATATATATATATATATATATATATATATATATATATATATATATATATATATATATATATATATGTGTGTGTGTGTGTGTGTGTGTGTGTGTGTGTTATTAAGATGTTCTCATTTACTGTAAATTTGAATGGGTTTTCCCTTCCTCCATTCCCTGATATTTATTAGTATGAACGATTAGGACCTTTGTTAACTTTTCTTAATGGTTTCAATGGCATAGATTGTGATTTTCTTTCCCCCCTGAACTGGCCTGGTAAATTTCTCTATTTATTTTTTATAGGCTATTCACAGCTCTGGAAAAAAAAGTAAAAGAAAAAAAAATCTCAAAATTTAGTTTCATGGTTTCTGAATGTACAATTTATTGATAAAATCATCATCATCGTCATTCTGTGAACTAATGATAACATTTCTAACAAATTCCAAAAAAAAAAGTTTTCTATTTTGGACAAAATATGGCAAACTTGTCAAAATAACAAAAAGATACAAAGTAAACAACCTTATATTAATTTTAAAACAACACAAAACAAATATTTCACATGTTCAACAATGAAGTTGATATACTAACCATGATTTTTAAGATTGTTTAAAAAGTTTAAAAGTTTGTGACTATTTTTTCCAATAAGCACCACAAATTTGGACATTTGGAGCAAGCCTACACTTAACTCTTTCCCGCCATTGACGAGATATCTCGTCAATCAAGAGAAAACGCTTCCCTGCCAATGACGAGTATTTACGGCTTTCCGCAATACCGCTATTATCCACTATGTGGCGCCCTTCAGCAACTTTTTAAACCCGGAAGTATTGCCCTATATATGGCAAGTGGCTGCATGTCCGTGTCTGTTTTAAAGATCGCTCTGAATGGGATCTATATGAAAAGTCCGTCACAAAAATGGAATTATCTCTGCTTTTTGCTCAAAATGTGGTGTTTTTGCAGAAACCTACCCATATTCAAAAGCTGATTACAAAAGAACTACTGAAGGAAGGATGAAACGTTTTTTTTTTTTTTTTTTTTTTTTTTGAAAGCAGTGGGTCTGTTCTTTCATTTGGTATATTGTATGTTTATATATAAGAAGAACATTTCCTGGAAGGCATTAAACTTTTGTGAAAATCATGAAAAACGCTGGCGCTGGCTGGCAACTTTTTTTAAAAACACTGGCGGCGAAAGAGTTAATGCCTAAAAGGTTCTTCACAGCAATCACATTTGGTTCTTCAAATAACCATTTAGTTCTTAGGTTCTTAAGGTTCTTAGAAAAAAAAACATTTATAATCCAAATAACTTTTTTTCTTTTATGAAACAGGTTCTTTAGGACTCATACTGGGTCAAAAGTCCCCCAGTTTGTGCGATCTTCAGTTAAGACATTTTATAAAATACATTAATTTATCGTAAATTCTATGTAATTAAACCTACTAACTAAAAACAGTATGCTGTACAATGTAATATGTTTTGTTCAATTCAAATTTTAGTTTTTTTTTGGGGGGGGGCAGAACACAAAACATTTGAGAACCACTGCTTTCAAAAACCATTCAATCAAAAATGGTTCTTGAGACCTTAATCCAACTGAGTGTATTTAAGAGTGTAGTTCCCTTTCAATACGGTTCACTTCGCATTGCGTCAGTTAGCTGACGCTATGGGGGAAACTCCTGTTTACTTCGTGACTGAAGCCTATTGGTTAACGTCTATACAAAGTACAGACCAATGACGTTTGAACCCGCGCGCGGGAGGAACGCGTCCCTATATAAGCGCGGTTCAATCGTCAGGAGCTCATTATTTTCTCCTTCAGCGCGAACCTCTCGCTGCTCCGAAGAAAAAGAAGAAGCCTTACCTCGCCGTTGACAAAAGCCCTGCAGCGGAGTCCAGGCCTAGCGTCTTCCCCTGCCGTTTTCCGGCTGAGAACCGAAGATAGCAGAGTCCAGGTCTAGCGTCTTCCCCTGCCGCTTTCCGGCCGAGAACCGAAGATAGCCTTCGCTTGCCGTGGTACGAGCCCTGTGCAGCGGACACACGCCTGACGAGGTCTCCCCTGCGGCCGCCCGGTAAGATCAATATTTTTAATATAAAGCTATAAGCTAAAAGAGCAGGCGTCCAGCACAGCGGCTCGGTGAGCCTCTCTGCTATGAATTTCCTCCGAGCGCGTTACCGGTCTGGCACCTCCCACGCCGGGACCGCGCTTATGCTTTGGTTGTCTTATCCATGTTTCGTGCTCCCCCTGCTGTTCCTCTCTCGCCGGGATGAACACACGGCGAGCCATGAGACTAGATGGATGCATAGACAAGCACACACGGACTAACCCCCCCTGTGTTCTGTCACACCGCAACCGTTCATGCTTACAGAGTCCCTTCGCTCCTCTCACATTCAGTGGCGAGCTCTCTGGCACATATATTAATCCCCCGAGTGCATCGGGTGATACCGTCACGACGCATGGCTGTTCTGTCTGTGTTGCTGCTCCCCTCTGCCGTTCCTCTCTTGTTGAGATGAACAAGCGGGGAACCGTAGACCTGGATAGATGCATACGACAAGCAAACACGGGCGGTCTGCCCCTGTCTCTGTCATAGCACAGCCACTCGTGCTCCACGCTCGCGGAGTCCCTCGCTCCTTTCCCCACAGTGGTGAGGTCTCTTAACGGCTTAGCTAGCACGCGGTATTACGGCTCTCTGCCTCTAAATGCAGCTGTCCAGTGTTCAACGATTACAGAGCTTCATGCCCCTCCCCTCCTGGAGCGCCGCAATCTCATTCGTCTGCTCGATAGGGCCGATTCGCCGCTATTGGAGCACCAAGAACACTCATTATAAGAGAGCTTCATGCCCCTCCCCTCCTGGAGCGGCACGATCTCATTCGTCTGCTCGATAAGGCAGACACGCCTCTATTGGAGCGCTAAAACACTTATTATAGAGCTTTACTGGCCTGAGCCGATCTCACTTCAGATAGCTCATTCTTCGTCTGCCTGGTAATTTCTCTCTGGTTTAGACGGAATCAGAGGCAGAACGAATTTGTTTATAATATACTGAGGCCCGAATACCTCCCTTTATTCAGTCCCGTCCTATATCAGTGCGCTGAATATTGGTACATTCTTATATATATACCCGGTTTTTCTGCCCTTTTAATAAACGGCAAAACCGCGGGCCTCACGGCAGACTTCCTCTCTGCGATGGGTTCAGTCTGACATTAAACCACCTAGACATACTACCCTGCTCCGTGAGCCGTTCGGTCACCGTCACTACTGAGGCTTGTGCACCTGAACGGCTGAGCTCTGGTCTCCGCAGCACAGCTGCATCAACAGAGAACGAAACTGTCTGGGAGAAAAGGGGTTATGTCGCGCCTCGGCTGGACTGCCCTGAAATGTTTTCTGTGTGCTGTTTATCCAAACATACTGTGTAATACTGTCGGCTATGCGACCTCACTATAGTGGCGAACGGTATTTAATTCCTCTAAAAAGAGTAATTTCCGTGCTTACTATACTGTGTTTTGACACCCACGGTTGTACGGTGTCTCTAAACACTTTATCGCCTTACTGACAAGCAATCAGTAATATGCACACACGGCCCGCTGTCCATAATTCTATCGACGCTAGCCGAAAAAACCCCGGTTTGGCCATATACTGTGTATTGACACCCCACGACTGTACGGTGTCTCTAACACCTTTCTGCCAAATTCGCTCGCAGCCCACCTCAGTTTCTCCGCTACGATGCTGATGGCGCAAACGAGCACGGTCTTACGGCTGTTATTCTCTCTTCCTAGAGGAAGGACAGCCTCAGACTTTTGCATTGCTCCAAGCGTTTGAATCGCGCCCTCTCCGGACGGCCACTCAAAGGCTTACAGCCAAGCGGTTTATGACGTTTTTCGGCCATATAGCTGATTTATATTAGCGGATCCGAAGACGCTCACACCTCCGCTCCAATACTCGGAGATATTAAGGGTAATATCAACCTCAAGTGAGCTTGCTACCCGCCACAATAAGTTTCAAAGCTTAAAGCGCGCGCACAGTCAGACGCGCGCGGCATCTCGTTTAAGACGGGCACACGTACCCCTCTAACGAGCCTCAGAAAGCTGAATATCGTGGCATTCTGTTCATAAGTCCACTTCAGTTTGACTAAGCAAAGGTCCCGCCCCGAGCTGACGGCCTGGAAGCTTGCTTAAGTTACACACGGCTGCATGAAGTGCTGTCATTACGAGCTAGCCCAGCATTTGCTGTGGGTTGAACACGCTTTACGACGGCAATCAGCCTTCGGCGCGTGGAACGCCGTTTGTCTCATATAAATCACCTTGTACTGTGAATACGGTACATTAAGAGGATGATTTAGCACTGCAGCACTCTCGACCGTGTTATTGTGATAATGCGGTCGGGCAATCTACGGTGGTTTCAATATTTACCGAACCAGACTGAGATCTCGCCCCCTGAACAAGCTGACGAGTCATCTCCTTTATAAACTCATTGCATCGCTTTATAAGCTATGTTCAATCAGAGTGATACGCATCTCATGCTTAACTACCAATATTAACCCATTACGATGGGCGTGCGGAGATGGCATCCGTGGGACACGACCTACATTACGTGCCTTATGACACATTGACACAAGCTGCTAGGACCCCTTTCACGAGGAGTCCTTATGCAAAGTCTGATCCATTCTGTCTAGTGACATTTGAAAGTCAAAACCCCCCGCGAATCGCCGGTGGAACACTTTTCTCCTCACTACAGAGGCACGGCGGCTCTCTCCCCTACCTATATCTATGTGGCCGTGATAACAGCGAACCACGCTTTTACGACCGACCATTCATTTAATTCACAAGCCTGTCATCTCTCAGATGCGGACGGCGGCGGTAACAGCGAACCATGCTTTTACGGCTGGCCATTCACTTTATTCATAAGCCTGTCATTTCTCAGATGCGGACGGTGCCCGAGGCACAGCGCTCTGGAACTGTCCAAGGTCCTGTATGACACATACGTCTGACGTACATCAGACGATCAGCTGTTCATCTGCGTCACAGATCACTCACTAGAGCACCTGTCAATACAGGCTATTTATGGATCGTTGACGTTATCACCTCCCGTGACAATTATGCTCACTTGTCTTAGAGCATGGGCATGGTCTTATAGGTTTCTCATTTGACAATTGTGACACGGCCGGCTGGTCCCCGCCGTCCACGTTGTCAGTTTACAGCTTCGACATCCCTGCTTCGCGCACTACTGAGGTTTGTTGCATTAAAGGTGCGCCCATTAGCTCACCTGTATGCACGATATGGTTTTTAATTATATGCGTCCACCGTGCGCTTAGAGAAGCTCACATGAACACGCTATAACATTTTGGTATACAATAAGATGCGCTTGGGAAAGCTCACCTGTATACACAGCTGTGTTATGCTTTGTGACACATACATTGTTGTTCATCTGTGTACGTTCACGGTGCGTTGGGTGCCCACCGTTACGTTCATCAATCATATCTGTACACATTCACGGCGCGTTCTGTGCACTGATTTATCTATACGCATTCACGGTGCACTGAAGAGTTCACCCGTGTGCGCACAATTTATTATCAGAACACATGACGGCGCGCTCGAGAATCTTGCCGGCCTGTGCATTATAACACTCTGATTCATCTACATGCATTCACGATGTATTCAAGTGTTCACCTGTGCCCGTGCAATTTATAGTCAATACACATTTACGGCGCGCCTGGAAAGCTCACCGATCTGTGACCTATAATACTACCTATATGCATCCCGATGCGCTCGAGGGTGCACCTGGGTTCACACTATTGTGGTATCTGTATAATCCCACGCTACGAACCGTTCTGCCGCATATTATAGTCAGATCGGCCGTTCGTGAGCTGCGCAGATCACTCACTACGTATGTCTGTTGCTAACAGTGGTTATTTAGATGGATCGTTGAAACCATCGCACTGGCTCACGCCCCTCTCTGAGCTATGTCCTATATAGAGCCCACTCTGTGCGAGTTTGGCTTCTTCATGAACTTGGTCTACAGGGGTATCTATATCTATATTTGATATCTGCTACGCGGCCGGCTGGTCTTCGCCGTCTACGTTGTCAGATTGTACAGCTTAGACGTCCCTGCCCTACGAGCGCAGGTTCTCTCGGCTCAATCATGCACGCTCATGCGTTTTATGTGTACACCACGGTGCGCTCAGCGAGCTCACCAACGTGACTCTGAATTTACTTATCTTGCACAGCCGTGGCGCGCTCGGTACCTCGCCGTCTTATGCTATGTTATGTGCCCCCGGTGCGTTTAAAACCCCACCGTGTGCGCGTCAACAATTTATATGGTGCTTACACATTTGCTTTTAAAGCTGTGAATATGCCGGGTATAGGGCCACACGCAGTGTCTCTCCGGTAAGGCACTTCAGTACGTTGTGTATGCACGGCGTGATGGGATTACGTTCCCCCATAGCGTCAGCTAACTGACGCAATGCGAAGTGAACCGTATTGAAAGGGAACGCTTAGGTTACTCACGTAACCCCGGTTCCCTGAAATAACGGGAACGAAGCATTGCGTCTCTTGCCGTGCTACAAACGTCTACGCAGCGAGTGTTATTCGGCTGCGCGCTTCAGTCGAATAATAATGAGCTCCTGACGATTGAACCGCGCTTATATAGGGACGCGTTCCTCCCGCGCGCGGGTTCAAACGTCATTGGTCTGTACTTTGTACAGACGTTAACCAATAGGCTTCAGTCACGGAGTAAACAGGAGTTTCCCCCATAGCGTCAGCTAACTGACGCAATGCTTCGTTCCCGTTATTTCAGGGAATCGGGGTTACGTGAGTAACCTAAGCGTTTTTATTTATTCAGACTAACTTTAAGTAAGTCAAATCTGTGCAAATGATGGTCAAACACTTTCTTGTATTTCTCAATTATAGATCAAAGTCCTGTTGTTCAGTCCAGTGAAGATATGAACATCTCCAGTGAGATCTCCATTAGTTCAAATTCTTCTGATTTCATCTTTTCCAATGACACTAAATTGGAAAGACATTTCGGCATCACCTTACTAGTAGAAATCTTCACCTTTCTTATGAATTTTACCATCAACTCCTATGTGATTTGGCTTATCGTAAGAGGAACCGGAAATGGACTTGCAGCAGAAATCTTCATTCTTAGTCTCTCAGTCTGTGAGATAATCCTGTATTTGGATTATCTCGTTTTAATTTTATCACGGTTTTCATCAGTCTACACTCCCTGGATACTTGTGTTTTTTTTAGGTGAACTAGTTACCACCGGCCGTACTTTCTTTGAGTGTTTGGTCTGTGTTGAGCGTTACCTGGCTGTGATTCATCCTGTAATCTTTCTGAAGTTCAAACCTCTCAGATACAGACTGATCTGTTCTGCCGTTGCCTGGGTGGCAATATTTGGCTATGGTGTATTCAGTGCTTTGATCTCATTGTTTCACTTGTTTGATTTCTCATTTATTTCCTGGATTAAGTTTATTCTCACCTTCTTCATTAAGTTGTTTTGTTGTGTGGCTGTTCTCAGAGCTCTGAAGCAGTCAGGACCAGGAGAGAGAGGGAGAGAGAAAGAGGAGGAAAACCACATGAAGAGAAAAGCGTTTTATCTCATTCTCATAACTACTGTCAGCATGGCTATCACTTATCTCCCAATGATTATTTCAATGACAATATATTATAGTATATTTGAAAACTTTTCCACAGTCATTCCAATTAGTAATGCTTGTTTTGCATTGGGTGGTTTAGTGCAGCCTATTTTGTTTTTCTACCGAGTGGGGAAACTGAACTTCATCAAGTGTCAGTAATACTGATCATTTCATTTTGAGATGTAGAAAGTCTACAATGTTTTGTCATCTGCCTACAATACAATAATAGTCCATTAGTCATTCTAAGGTTAAAAATTATTTAAAAGCTATCAGCTATTTAAATATTAAGCTACATTAAATAAGTTTAGCTGATCTCCTATTCATGAATTTCATTCATGTGACCTTTTACGTCATTTCAGTTGCCTGCCGCCATCTTGAGTACCTACCGAGTACCAGTAGGCTACTGACAAGCATTGTCTAGCTTGCTACGATTTATGGATTTCTTATCTTTTACTGTCTATGATTTTTACGGATGCGGGAAATGGCTACGAAAAACCACATTTCGCACATCGACTGTCATGACAAGAAGCGCTACTAAAAAAATATATCATGGTAAGATTGTGATGCCTACTCAATCCCTGATGCGTTCTTCTAGCCGCTGTCCGCTCCTACCGAACTACCACTATTCTTACAACACAAAGAAGGTTTCTTTTCACAACATGAAACTTTGCTCGAAGTATCACCTGGATCTCTACACATGAACGCGAGCACTGAGAACATTGTTTGTGTACACAGAGTTTACTAAAAAGAAAGGTTTTAAACAACTGACTTTGGCTATTATGGTGTCCGCTCGCCATCTTTGCCAGACATAAAGAATCGATTTTCGAATGCGAATGAATGAATCTCATATGAGGCTACTTTTTCAACTAGAAGGTCAATATTGCTTTTCACTTGCGACAAAACAACAAATTATCCGGGCATTTATATGGAACTATGCTTTAGGAGCTATCCATCCCTTCTTACGTCGCATTCGGAGATCAATACATCTTGACTGGTTATCCCAAGATGGCGGCAAATGGACGCCAAGGCTGCGTCCGAAAACTCTTAATTGCTGCCTTCTGCGACAGCTTTCCAAAGCAGGAAGGCATCAAGGCATGTCTGAATCCAATGTTAGGTTTACTTCCTGACTCCAGAGATCTTGTCCCACAATTCTATGAGTGTGCGCGCATGGGGAATGTGATTGGTCGAGCCTGGTCGAGTTCAAAAAAATTAAATGGCGGCCATGAAAGCGGCTGGAGCACAAATTTAGTGTACATAAATTTATATTTTCACGTTATAAACCTTTAAATTGCATTTCTAGCGAGAAATTAGTATTTTTGTTTTCAAATATGTGATTAGTTATCACAAAGGCACTCTCTGTTTAGATTTCAAACACGCTGCCTTTGAAGTGTGTTCGAAAGCGTTTCTCTTAGCTGCCTTCATGCCTCTGAAGTCATTGCCTCATGAGGCAGCGAACCAACAAGTCAGCTGACTAAGTTTTCGGACGCAGCCAAAAACAACCAAAGTCAGTTGTTCAAAACCTTCTTTTTAGTAAACTCTGTGTACACAAACAATGTTCTCAATGCTTAAAACAAGACCAAGATTGGGTTCTAGATCAAAAAATGCTATATTATTATATAATAATATATTATATTATATTATTATGCTGTTTTATTATAATATAATGGCTTGCAATTGCAAACATTATTTTTTAAATGTTCAGAGTTTTATATACACCTGATGTGGCAGTAATAATGTTGTTTAATGTTGAAAAATCATGATATGCTTTAATAAATTGTTGTGCAGTGTGAAATCATTTCTATATGTACACTCAAAGAAAAGATTGTTGGTTTCACTTCAAAAGTAATACAATTATGACACCCATTTTCACACTATTGAATACATTTATCTGATTCATAAACTGGGTAAATTGTACAGAAGTAAATACTAATTTCACAGATTTTGAATCAGTTCTAGTCATACTGTAGTCTTTTGACTACAATGTAATTTAGTTTAATTCATATTTTAGTCTAGTTTTAGTCAACTAAATGACAAAAGATTTTAAAGTGTTTAAATGTAGTTTAGTTAAAGTGTAATTGAATGTGCCATGCTGACATATACAGTAACTGTCCAATAATTTGGGTCCAGTAGGTTTTATTCAGGTGACACTTCTGACGTTCATCTCAATGCCCGAATTAACTCTGTTTTAAAACAAAGACAGGGGACACTGGATTATGAATGGCAGTATCAATTTATTCAAATCATTAAATCTGCCGTTCTGTCTCAATTGATTCATTCAGTGAAGAGTGTGTTTGTTCAGTACATTCAACCAATGATCTTTCAAGACTCGCACTAAAATGTGAATCAATCTTATAATGTGTACCATCAGAGGCGATTCTAGGGTTAGAGCTTTAGGGGTGCTGAGCACCCAATGAGCTCCGCTGCCACCACCCGCTCTTTTTTCCTACAGAAACCAATAATATGTCTATTGTAAAATAGCTATCATTTTAACATTGGTTCAACTAACTCCAAAATAAAGATTTTTTTGGAGACCTTTCAGGCATGAAAATGGGTCAGGGGTGAAAAAGATGAGAAGAATATTACCCCTCTAGGGTCCGGGAGCATGCTCCCCCTTAGAATTTTTTTAAAATAACATATTTTAAAGCATCAATCTGATAAGTTTTCAGATGCATCTTTTTTGCCAACCTTTTTATTTCTAATTAATGTTGAGCTAGCACATTTTTGCCATTAATGCCATATTAAAGTCTCAGGACAAGAGGTGGGCTACACCAGCAGTGTGGGTATGGTTTTATGTGAATATACAGTGTGTCGTTTTAAGCCTGTGTCAAAATGACAAATCTCCTAATTTATAACTTTTATGCCTACAACATATGGTAGGTTTATTAATAGTTTGTTAATTTGCAGCTTTTCTTTTAACAGTCCTTTAATTGAACCATTACCTTTACTATCTAAAACAAAACACTTGTGACTCCTGCACTAAGGGTTAAAAACGTTATCCCCTTCATATTAGTCTATATGTGACAAACTAAAAAAATATTTATTGTCTAGTTTGATAGTCAGACAGTTAGTGATTTCACACATAACTTACCGGTACTGGTGGTATACAGTGATATGTAGTTTGTTTTCACTCTGTTCCAAACGCCATGTTTTCATGACGACTGACCAGAAAAGACGCACGTGACGTCATGTTTACATGACTCCAGATTGTTTAAATAAGTCTCAAATTAACGATAAATCATACAATAAACTTTAACAACGGAGACACACGCATGCAAGTATCCACTGAGACGCACTGCATGCGTCTTGCGGAAGAACATTGTAACCGGCGCTACTTCTCTCCGTTTAAGTCTATGGACGAGTCACCCAGGTACTTTGCTACTCCGCACGCGGGTACCCGCCGGACTAAAATAATCCGAAAATAAACACTTATTATACGTGTACCATGGTGATTCATTATAAGACAAAAACACAGCTTGAAAGATTGATTCGTGATGTACTCGCTCATTATAAACATAACGTAAACATTTTGTAAGATTTGAACAAAAAAGTTGCAACACAACACTTTTAACTGATTCTCACTCTGCGTGTGTTTCGCACTGAATGGTCGGGCTAAACGATGCAGGTACAGAGAAGTAGAAGAAGAGGATGACACCATTTGCTAAGCGGGGAGGTTTTCATTTTCTACCTTATTATTCATTTTAAACCACAAACTACGGAGTATGTTTTGGACATTATTTAACCTGGTCAATAACGACCGAACATTTTAGAATAATTAAATTTCTTGCCCCAAGTATTAGGGGTGCCAAGTAAATCTCTACATTACTTTTGCGTCTTTGTTATATTTGGTGCAACAATGGCTCTACCCAAGCCCTTCAACGTTTGACATCAAAGTACAGCAAGAACACACTTTTGATTCACTAAAGCTTTTGATTCGCTCTCACGGTACTTTGATTTCATACGATCACCCTGCATTGCGCCACATGGTTGTGTGTGTGTCTAACCTCCAAACCACACAGAGATGATTTCCCTCACTGACACTTACGTTTTGTTTTTATTCGTTGACAAAAATGTCAATATGTTGATCATAGTTGTCTTGTGGAGTTTTACAAAGGCGCACATTGAATCTTAGGATAGCCGAGGCCATAAAGGACCCAAATGGCCACTTTTGTAGGCTGCATGTGAAAGGGGCCTTCGAACTGGGACAGCCTTCATCACGGCCCGGTGATGTAATTGACCTTCAAATATAGCCTTCGAAGGACACAGCCCCTGAATTGGGATGCACCCTTTGTCATACTGTATCATATAGACGCACAAAAGCTCTGTGTATATGAACCAAAGATGTCATTTAACTAATGTACAGAATTTGCATGTGTGAGCCATCCAGATAAAAACTTCCAGCTGTGTCCCACTCCCTTTTAAAATCATCTGGGAATGCTGATACTTCATGACTGACTACAGCAAATCTGGTAATTACTTTTAATAATCACATGAATTATTTTATAACTGTAGACTTTAAGATAGTGCTGATTTATTTGATGTTATTCTAGACATTAATCCACATATTCATTCGATAGGGTTAAAGACTTTTTCTGTAAATGGTTGTTCGTATTGCAGTTTGATGTATTGCAATTGAACAATTAGGACCTTTACTAACTTTTTTTGGTTATTATTTTATTGTATTATTTTGGTTTTCTTTTCTCCTAAAATTTACCTGGTAATTGTCTATATACATATTTGTACATTGTAAAAAAAATCATTTTTATTTTTTGTTACATTAATTAAAAAAAATTAAGTTAAAGTAGTTCACCTTGTCTTTATAACTTATGTCAACTTATCACAGGTCAAAACGTTGAATTGATTTGCAAAACCAAGTTTTTTTAAATTCATGCTGCATTTATTTTACAGCGTGTGTGTGTGTGTGTGTAGGCTATATAATAGTTCAGCTCTCGAAAAAAAAAAAAAATGTTAAGGAAAAACAGTTTATTTGCAGATAATTGGACAAACTGGTCAAAATAACAAAAAAAGATGCAATGTTTTCAGACCTCTAATACTGCCAAGAAAACATTCATTTTTATTTTAAAACAACACAATATATTTTACATGTATTGTTTAACAAGATTAAAAGTTTTTTTTTTTTTCAATAAGACATTTGGACACATTTGGGCCTGAAAATAAAAGTGCTTTAAAGGTTCTTCACAGCAATGCCATTGAAGAACCACCTTTGGTTCCTCAAAGAACCATTTAGTCAAAGGTTCTTCAAAAAAAAAATATTTCTTCTATTTTTATAATCTAAAAAACTGTTTTTCCTCTTCTGAAACAGAGAGATTCTTTGATGTTAAAGGTTCTTTAGGGAATCATTTAATCAAAAAACGGTTCTTCTATGGCATCAAAGCAGCTGAATTGTTAAGAGTGTAGTTTTCTTTTTATTCAGATTAACTATAATTTGATCATATATGCAGTTTTGAAATGATGTTAGTCAAACACTTTCTTGTATTTCTCAATTATAGATCAGTCCAGTGAAGAGATGAACATCTCCAGTGAGATCTCCCTTAGTTCAAATTCTTCTGAACTAATGGAAACATATTTTTACATGAGCTTTCTAGTAAATATCTTCACCGTTCTGATTAATTTTCCCATCAACTCCTATGTGATTTGGCTTATCGTAAGAGGAACTGGAAATGGATTTTCAGCAGAAATCTTCATTCTCAGTCTCTCAGTCTGTGAGATAATCCTGTGTCTGGAATGTGTCTTGAATATTATTTCATCATATTTGTTTATTTATGGTGATTTTGCCTGGATGCTTTTGAGATTTTTAGATGGACTGGCTACCGCCGGTCGTCCTCTGTGTCAGTGTCTGATCTGTATCGAGCGTTACCTGGCTGTGGTTCATCCTGTAACCTTTCTGAAGTACAAACCTCTCAGATACAGACTGATGTGTTGTGCTGTTGCCTGGGTGGCAATATTTGGCTTTGGTGTTTTCAGTGCTATGATCTTGTTTTTTAACTTGTTTGAAATCTCCTTTATTCCCTTGATTCAGTTCCTTCTCACCTTCTTCATTCAGTTGTTTTGTTGTGTGGCTGTTCTCAGAGCTCTGAAGCAGTCAGGACCAGGAGAGAGAGGAAGAGAGAAAGAGGAGGAAAACCACACGAAGAGAAGAGCGTTTTATCTCATTCTCATAACTACTGTCAGCATCTCTATCACTTATGTCCCACTGATTATTTCATTATCATTATATTATAGTGTAGTTAAAAACGTTTTCACATTCTTAGTTATTAGTAGTTCTTGTTTTGCATTGGGTGGTTTGGTGCAGCCTATCATGTTTCTCTACCGAGTGGGAAACTGAACTATATCAAATGTCAGTAATACTGATACTTAGAAATTTGCAAAGGCTATAATTTTGAGTCCATCAGTCATTTTTTTTTTTCTGATGTTAAAAATAATTTAAGAGCTATCAGTGATTTTAGAGTTACAGTACCTATCAGTTTAACTGTAAGCCTGCTTTTCATAACTAATGACAGCATGCATGAACCCAAAGGTATTCTAGCATAACTTAATTAGTTATAATAATCACTGAAAGAGCATGTTTTACCAAAATCTGACCGGTTCTATTATTACAGTTTTCTATGATTGATAAGCTTTTCCCAAGAAAACTACTTAACACAATCACACAGTTTAAGTTTGGGTTGCTATCTGTCTGTACTGTCCTGAAATGTCACCTTATAAAATGGCTTGTAATTGCAGCTGTTTCTTGAAATGTTCAGGCTTTTATTTACACCTGATGTGCCAGTGGTAATGTTGTTTAATGATGAATAATTATGATATTATTATATAATAAAGTCTTGTGCAATGTGAAATTGAAAAAGTTAAAAAATAAATGTCTTTATTATTTACCATGAGTAATGAACTCCAGAGAGTTTATTGGATGAACATTTCCACAATATTTACTCATTGAGTAAAGGTACAATAGCAGTATTTATGGTAATGCCCAAAAACTGATACATAACAGAAAACCTCCACATATAATCATCCTACATAATGTAAAAAAAAAACTTTTTTATTTGTTTACTAGACATTGTGCAGAATTTTTATTTTGTATTTAATGTCATAATAATATGTTACACAATTATAATATAGATTTTTTGACCATTTATTGTAGCTAAGGAGCTTGAAAATCTTGGAAAATAGATTTATTTTTAGATAACCCAAAATCTGATACTTTAAGTTCATTTGCTGATATATATATATTTTTTCGTTTTCCAGTTCTAAGTAGATTCATAAGCCATTTTTGAGGTTAAACCTTTTTAGCGCAGACATGGAACAATGCCAATACATGTATTTTGAATAAGTCTGTTGTTTTAATGTGTTTGACTATTAAAAGAATTTGGTTATTCAATATTTTTTTATGGTGAAATTAACATAAATACCAACATAACAGTAGAGATACAAATAAATGTTCAATGACTGTTCAATACAGTAGAACTTAGATTTTAGATTTGCAGAACATATGAACACATATACAGTACACAAATCTATAAATCTGATGTCACATATTTGCATAATAACGTATTAAATTTCCTGCTAGATAAAAATGTGAAGGTTGCACAAACTACACGAACTACACATCTTATGGAAAAGCAAGCAACCCAACTTTTGGTAATTAACTGAAGGAACTTATTTATTAATTAATTTAATATCAGATTGTAATACAAAACAAGCTGTTTTTACCTTCATTCAACTGTGGGTAACACTTTATAATAACTGCACACTTTCATTAATTAGGCATTACCATATAGTCAATTTATCATTTAAAAAACATTAATAGTCATTAGTAAGTAGTTTATAAATGCTTTATTCTTGATTTATAAGCATAATATGTTTAATAATTGTCTTTTCAGACTTTACTAATGATCAATTCATCATTTCTAAAATAAATATTTAATTATTTGCAAACCAGTTATTAAGGAGTTGTCATGGTTTAAAAGATCATTTAGGAAGTGCAAGCAAATGATTAATAAACTATTTAAACATTCATTTATACACCTTATTATTTAGACATATGTTAGTCAGTGTGCTAAAAATAAAAGTGTCTTAAAATGACCATTTATATTGCTGTACAAATCTTGATGTGCATATTGTCCGCGGGAAGACGCCCTGATTACAATCTACACACGAATGTTGTGATCAATATAATACCAACTCACCCATCGCGTAAAACACAAGCAGGATCAGAATCTCTGTCTAGTTAAATGTTGTCCCGAAGCTCTCTCCATCCAGATAATGCAACACCAAATTGATCCTCTCTCGTTTTGTTCCAAACTCTTCTTGGGTCGTTTGGTTGGCCCGTACACTGTCTTTGCTGACACAACCAGCGGCAGACGGTAAAGATAAGTCCATAATCCATAGGTCCATAAGCAAGTGCGTAGCCCGATAGGCGCTAACGCATAGTTCCGCATTTGTCCACGACACTGGCTCGCTGTGTCCGAAAACTCAAGGCAGTGACTCGTTGCCTCGCTGCCTCATGAGGAAATGACTTCGGAGGCATGAAGGCAGCTCAGAGAAAGGCTTTCAGACTCAAAGGCGGTGTGTTTGAAATATAAACAGAGAGCGCCTTTGTGATAACTAATCACATATTTGAAAACTATAATCCTAAGTTCTTGCTAGAAATGCAATTAAAATGTGTAAAAAGTGAAAATATACGTTTATTTACACTAAATTTGTGCTCCAGTCGCTTCCTTGGCCGCCATTTTTTTTTTTTTTTTGAACTCGACCACTGTTGTCATGTGGTTTTTACGTCAGTAAAGGCGGTGACAAAGGGTCACATGGATATTAACGTCATTGACAGGAGACTACACTGCCCCGTGTCAATGTTTTGAATGGCAATTTTCTCACGATTTACAAGTAGCTGAAAACATTACAGATATTAATAGTAATCGGACAAAATATATAACACTGGCCTAGTGGTTTTGGGACATTTTACTGCAAATATCTTACAAATTGCACCTTTAATTCAGGTAGTTATAAAACATTAGAAGTGGTCAGTTAACCATTTTTGTGAACTCATCCAAAGTGAGGAGTATTTATGCTTTGTAAAGCTTTTATAAAGGAGATTTAACATCTTAGACATCACCCCACCCTATTGAGTTAAATCTACACTCTTGGAGCTTTTAAATGATATACAGATTATGTCATGATTAGATAAGAATTCACATGCTAAACATTGAAGTAAACATAGGCATCCTGCTGCTGGGACAGTGACATTTAGCAGGATATAAATGTTTTAAGGCCTACTTCTCTTCATAAATTAATCAATTACTCTCCCTACATAAATTATTTTATAAAACACTGTTGAAATGTCTATTCTAGAGGCTTGGACCTTTCCAACGATAGTTTGTAGTGACTGAAATATGCATCAACAATATTGATGTAAACTTAGGTGTGCTGTATTCGGGACGGCAACACTTAACAGTTTAAAGGCTCAGTTATCTTTTAAAAAGAAAAAGGAAACAAACACAATACAGAGTAATACAGAACATATAAATATTTATTTCAGAAGCAAAAATTAGACTGTACAACTGAACACTTCATATAAAATGAAAAATAAACCTCTCACAAAAAGCAACAAAATAATAGAGGTAGAAAAAAAAATATAATCAACAAATGATCAAACAATTTCACTTGTTTGATTTCTCACTTATTTACTGGATTCAGTTCTTTCTCACCTTCTTCATTCAGTTGTTTTGTTGTGTGGCTGTTCTCAGAGCTCTGAAGCAGTCAGGACCAGGAGAGAGAGGGAGAGAGAGAGAGGAGGAAAACCACATGAAGAGAAAAGCATTTTTTCTCATTCTCATAACTACTGTCAGCATGGCTATCACTTATATCCCACTGATTATTTTAATAACAATACATTATAGTGTAGATGAAAACTTTTTTACAGTCATGGCTATTAGTAGTTCTTGTTTTGCATTGGGTGGTTTAGTGCAGCCTATTTTGTTTCTCTACCGAGTTGGGAAACTGAACTATATCAAATGTCAGTAATACTGATACTTAGAAATTTGCAAAACCTATCATTTTGAGTCAATTTGTCATTTTTTTCTGATGTTAAAAATCATTTAAGAGCTACCCGTGATTTTAGAGTTACAGTAACTATAAGTTTAACTGTAAGCCTGTTTTTTTTAAATAATGACAGCATGCATGAGCCTAAGGGTACTTTAGCATTACTCAATAAGTTATAATGGTATTCTAGCATTATTAGTCAGTTATAATACTGTAGTAACTAAAAGAGCATGTTTTACCGAATTCTGACCTGTTCTATTTTTCATGATAATCACAGTTCCCTTTCAATACGGTTCACTTCGCATTGCGTCAGTTTGCTGACGCTATGGGGGAAACTCCTGTTTACTCCGTGATTGAAGCCTATTGGTTAACGTCTGTAGAAAATACAGACCAATGACGTTTGAGCCCGCGCGGGGGCGTGGCACACGTCCCTATATAAGCCGGTGAAATACGTCAAGAGCTCATTACTTTTCTCCTTCAGTGCGAACCTTCTCGCTGCTCCGAAGAAGAAGCCCTTACTCGCCGTCGATCCAAGCACTGCAGCGGACTACAACACACCAGCGTGTTCCCCTGCCGCTTTCCGGTGAGCCTAAAGAGAGTATCTAAAAGAGCAGAAGCGCGTTGAGATAATGTCGCTTCGGCATTGCGGCTCCTGCCGAGCCCCTTTGCCTGTGGAGGATTTCCACAAGGAGTGCGTCATCTGTCTGGGTCCTGCCCACGCCGAGGCCGTACTCGCCGAGGCGGGCTGCGCCCACTGCGAGCTCCTTCCTATCGCGGTGCTGCGCTCCCGCCTCGAGATCTTTAAACGGAAGGCTTCCCGTGCTCTCCCGCCTAAACAGCAGCGGAGCCGTGAAGCTGGAAGACGCCCTGAGACCGAGTCCACGCCGGCTCATCCCCCGCGTGCTCTGTCTCCCCGCCGTCACCCTGTCACCTTCGCCCATGAAGACCTACGCCCCCTGCCGAGTGCTAGCGGCATGGTTTCCTTTGGGTCCGGTGACAACTTGGAAGTGATGTCATCCTCTGAGGAGTTAGAGGATTGGGCGGCTTCGGATGACGACGCCCACGCAGCCGCCGCTGATGAACCTACCGAGTCGCGTCCTCACGACTCTGAGCTCATCCGCATCTTGACACAAGCTACGACGGAGCTCAACATCAAGTGGTCGCCGCCGTCAGAGCCTCAACTCAGCCGGTTGGACGAGTGGTTTCTGCAGCCCGGGCGCCGTCAATCGTCCCTGAGGTCCACCAGGAGCTCACCAAATCTTGGCGTGCTCCCCACTCCACCCGAGCTCAGAGCGCCGTCTCCCACGTCCTCTCCGTAGTGGACGGCGCTGATGAACACGGCTACTCCAAGATGCCGCCGCTCGAGGAAACTGTCGCCGCCCATCTCTGCCCGTCTTCAGCCGGCGGATGGAGGGCTAAATTGAACCATCCGTCAAAGCCCTGTCGCCTGACATCGACCCTGGCGTCGAAATCTTACGCCGCCGACGGCCACGCTGCATCCGCTCTCCATACGATGGCGGTGCTGCAAGTATACCAGGCAAAACTCCTCCGTGACATGGACGAGACAGGTCCGGACCCGTCGACCTTTCAGAACCTGCGCAGCGCGACTGATCTGGCCCTCCGCGCCACTAAAGTCGCCACTCAGGCTGTAGGAAGAGCCATGGCCAGCCTGGTTGTTCTGGAGAGACATCTGTGGCTGAACTTGACGGAGATAAAGGACACGGATCGGGTTGCCCTTCTTGACTCGCCCGTGTCACCGTCGGGGCTCTTTGGCTCCGCTGTGGAGGGGTTCACCCAGCGCTTCACTGAGGCACAGAAATCGTCGCAGGCTATGCGGCATTTTCTACCAAAACGATCTGCCTCAGCGTCTGAGACCGGCCGCCCAAAACCGCCGCCAGCTCAACGCCCTAAGCCAGCACCAGCTCAGCCCCAGCAGAGAGCTGAACCGGAGGTCAAGCGCCAGCGTCCTGCACGACCGGCTGGCCCGCCTCGACGCCGCGGTCCCCGTCCTCGGATTACGCTGGACCCGACGCCGGCGCCGCCTCCCTGAAGAGAGTCTGAGGAGGAAAAGAGGCTCTGGTCCCGCTTCGGCCGGCCCGCCCTCGAAAGTTCTGCGTGTTTCAGTCCCCTCGGGCGCTGGACACACCCTCGCTGTAACAGCGAAACACAAATTTTTACCTTTTCACAAAAAGAGCAAATTTCCTCCTCTGTACACACAAACACACACACACGGCTTAACGTCCATAAGCATATCGACGCTCGCCGTCAAATTTCACGTTTGGCAATCCACCCCCGGTATGCCGGGCTGGATTCTAAACGTAATCCAACACGGTTATTCACTTCAATTCGCACGGAGACCACCCCGGTTTCGCGGCGTTCTCTACACCACTGTCCCAGACGATCGTATGCAGATCCTCAGGGAAGAGGTGCGTTCTTTATTACTAAAAGACGCGATAGAGACGGTCCCGGCGGATCAAAGCGAATCAGGCTTTTACAGTCGTTATTTTCTCGTTCCGAAGAAAGACGGCGGCCTCAGACCGATATTGGATCTACGCGTTTTAAATCGCGCTCTTGCCAAACGGCCGTTCAAAATGCTTACAGCCAGACGAATCATGGCGTTAATTCGACCGGGCGATTGGTTCGTATCAGTGGATCTGAAAGACGCTTACTTTCACATTCCGATAGCGCCACGTCACAGGCCGTTCCTAAGATTCGCGCTCGACGGGACAGCATACCAGTACAAAGTTCTGCCCTTCGGATTATCTCTGGCACCACGCACATTTACCAAATGTGCGGATGCGGCTCTCGCCCCTCTCAGACAGAGCGGCATCCGCATATTGAATTACCTCGACGATTGGCTTATTCTAGCACAGTCAGAGAGGGAAATTACTGCGCACAAGACCGTTGTACTCCAGCATTTGGAGAATTTGGGGTTCAAAATCAACCTCCAGAAGAGTTTGCTCACCCCCACGCAGCGAATCGCGTTCTTAGGCACGACGCTCGACTCATTAAAGATGCGGGCATGGCTTACACAGGAACGCGCGCTCACGGTCAGACGCGAGGCGGCATCGTTCAAAGCGGGTTCACATCTCCCTCTCAAACGATTCCAAAAAATGCTGGGTCTGATGGCAGCAGCATCCCCACTAATACCGTTGGGAATGCTGTTCATGAGGCCGCTTCAGTTTTGGTTGAAACAAAGTTCCGCCCCGTGCTTGGTTGTCGGGCCGCTTATTAATCAAAATCACGTACAGCTGCGTGAAAGCGCTTTCGATATGGACATCCCCTCACCTTTTCCTCTCGGGCACGGAGCTCGGCTCCGTGAGCAGGAGGAAAGTGGTGACTACGGATGCGTCTGCGACGGGTTGGGGCGCTCACTGCGACGGCGAGCTCGCCTTCGGTGCGTGGAACAACCAGTTGTCTCAGCTACATATCAACCACCTCGAGATGTGGGCGGTTATCTTGGCGCTACGACACTTTCGACCGAAACTCCAACATCAACACGTTCTAGTGCGGTCGGACAGTATGACGGTGGTTTCGTTCATAAACCACCAAGGAGGGCTGAGATCTCGCTCCCTATCCAGGCTGGCGAGACGGCTTTTATTATGGGCTCACACGAACGTACGTTCGTTAAAAGCGACTCACGTACCGGGTGTAGCCAATACGGGTGCAGACATTCTCTCGCGCAACGGTCCGCCGCCGGGAGAATGGAGACTGCATCCTCAGACGGTCGAGAGAATATGGACCGTCTTCGGCCGGGCGGAGATCGATCTGTTTGCGTCAGACGAGAACGCGCATTGCCCGATCTTCTTCTCGAGACACCACGATGCCCTGTCGCAAGCATGGCCGGCGTGTCTTCTGTATGCTTTTCCTCCAGTGGCTCTGTTACCACAGGTCCTTCAAAGGATAAGAGAGACGAAATGCGCGATAATTCTGGTCGCCCCGTTTTGGCACAATCAACCATGGCTCCCCAACCTATGGCAGCTGAAAACATCAGCACCATGGCCAGTACCGCTGAGGAAAGACCTCCTATCTCAGGCGAGAGGGACGATATGGCATCCACAGCCGGAGCTATGGAATCTACACGTTTGGTCTCTGAACGGCAACCATCACGCCTTTCAGGACGGGTGTTAAATACTCTAACTGAAGCTAGGGCCCCATCTACCAGGCGCCTTTACGCTCAAAAGTGGTCTATTTTTTCTGACTGGTGCACGACGAAAGACTTAAACCCAAACACCTGTGAAGTGGAGCATATTCTCTCCTTTCTGCAGGAAATGCTGGACAGCGGTCGCGCGCCCTCGACGCTTAAAGTGTATGTGGCGGCGATAACGGCGAATCACGCCCTTATCGCCGGTCGCACCGTGGGAAAACATGATCTCATCATTAAATTCCTTAGAGGCGCTCGCAGACTAAACCCACCGCGACCTAACACGGTCCCGTCTTGGGATCTGTCCACGGTCCTGAAAGCGCTGCGCGGTCCCCCTTTCGAGCCCCTCGAACAGGCTGACCTGCGCGCTCTCTCGTTTAAAACCGCTCTCCTCCTGGCGTTGGCTTCGGTTAAACGAGTGGGCGATTTACACGCGTTTTCAATTGACCCGTCGTGTCTGGAATTCGGTCCTAACGATAGCAAAGTGATCCTTAGACCGAGAGCGGGATACATTCCTAAAGTTTTGACCACGCCATTTAGAGTTCAGGTGGTTTCACTTCTCGCCCTTCCGACGGCGGACGGCGAACAAACCCCGAACACGCTCTGCCCCGTCAGAGCGTTAAGAATATACACGGACCGTTCTGCCTCATATCGCAAGTCAGATCAGCTGTTCGTAAGCTTCGCACAACATTCCTTAGGTATGCCGCTCACTAAACAGAGGCTATCTAAATGGATCGTCGAAGCCATTGCTTTGGCTTACGCCTCCCTGAATGAACATTGTCCAGTAGGTTTAAAAGCTCACTCCACGAGGGGTATGGCTTCATCTTGGGCTTGGTCTACGGGGATTTCTATCGTTGACATTTGTAACGCGGCCGGCTGGTCCTCGCCGTCTACGTTTGTCAGATTTTATAGCCTGGATGTACCTGCCTTACAAGCACAGGTCTTATCGGCTTAATGATTCACGCGACTGCGTTTCTGTATGCCTTCACGGTGCGTTGCTAGCTCACCGTCATGGCTACCTATTAATAATTCATGCACAGCTCGCGGCGCGCTCAGGGAACCCGCCGTCTCGTGCTCTATTGTATATGCATCATGGTGCGTTTAGAAACTTCACTGTATGCGTATTACTGTCTCATATATGGTGCTTACACTTGCGCTCGCTAGAGCTATGTATATGCTGGGTTAGGGCCACATGCAGTGTCTCTCCGGTAAGGGCACCTCAGTCCGTTGTGTATGCACGGCGGGATGGGATTACGTTCCCCCATAGCGTCAGCAAACTGACGCAATGCGAAGTGAACCGTATTGAAAGGGAACGCTTAGGTTACTCACGTAACCCCGGTTCCCTGAAATAACGGGAACGAAGCATTGCGTCGCTGGCCGTGCTACAAACGTCTACGCAGCGAGTGTTATTCGGCTGCGCGCTTCAGTCGAATAATAATGAGCTCTTGACGTATTTCACCGGCTTATATAGGGACGTGTGCCACGCCCCCGCGCGGGCTCAAACGTCATTGGTCTGTATTTTCTACAGACGTTAACCAATAGGCTTCAATCACGGAGTAAACAGGAGTTTCCCCCATAGCGTCAGCAAACTGACGCAATGCTTCGTTCCCGTTATTTCAGGGAACCGGGGTTACGTGAGTAACCTAAGCGTTTTCTATAAGCGATGAGCTTTTCCCAAGAAAAGTACTTAATATGATCAAACAGTTTAAGTTTGGGTTGCTATCTGTCTGTGATTTGCTGAAAAGTCACTTTATAGATTGGCTTGAAAATTGTAGCACACTTTGTTTTTGCAATGTGAAATTAAAAAAGTTAAAAATAAATGTCTATTATTTACCATGTGTAATGAATGGTATTGGCAGGAAACACCAGAGAGTTTATTGGATGAACATTTGTACATTACTCATTGAGTAAAGGTGCTTGATAACATAGCAGAAATTTAAGAGAAGCCTTCAGTCTTCACCACTTTGGTAATGCCCAAAAACTGATACATAACACAAAACTTCCACATAAAATCATCCTACATAATGTAAAAAACGTAAATTTTTGAATCACGTTTGTTTACATGACATTAATGTCATCATAATATGTTACGCAATTATAATATTGATTATTGACCATTTAATGTAGCTAAGCAGCTTTTAAATTTTTAAAACTTGAAAATCTTGGAGGACAGATTTTTCAGATTAGCCTAAATCTGATACTTTAATTTCATTTTGTTGGTTATTTTTTCCCTTTTTCCAGTTTTTCCAGACATTTTTTGTTTGTTTTGCTGCAAGATCCAATAGCTGTCATGTTTCTCCCTGCCTCAGTGTTACACTGCTAAATGTGTTATGCTATTTATTATGAGCTGAGTTATAATGTAGTTATAATATATATGTAATGTTCTTGTAACTCAACTTTAAGAGCATTGTGTTGGCAGAGCAAAAGGTCACGCTTTCAATTCCAAAGGAATTCACACACGCTAATAAAAAAATTATCCTTGATTATACTGTAAGCCCCTTTTGTTAAGTGTTTGCCACATTCACATGTATTGATTTTGTTTTTTTACTGTTTATTATGTTCCCTAAAGCTTTGTGAAGCAGAATGAGTTTAAACCTTTTTTAGTACATACATGTTACAATGAAAATACATTGTTAATCATTTATTGAATTGAATTGAATTGAATTTACATCTGCTGTTTAGACTTTAATTTGTTTTTTTTGTTTTTTGGTGTAATATGTGTCCGAAGTGTAGGCCCATCTGTTTTCAGTATTTAAAATAAATCTGTTCTTTAATGCGTTTATGGATATTAAAAGCATTTGGTTATTTTGGGATGTGGAGAGATTCTTTTAGGACTGATTATTGTTGTTTGTGACTCTTAATGGCAAGTCACTTTCTAAAATGTATATATATTTTTTTCAATATTTTTATGATAAAGTTAACATAAATAACAACATAAGTCGATATAAAAATTAATGTTCATTGACTTTTCAATACAGTAGAGCTTAGATTTTAGATTTGCAACATATGAACACACAAACAGTACACAAATCTATAAATTTGATGTCACACATTTGCATAATAAGGTATCAGATTTCCTAGATAAAAATGTGAAAGTTGCACAAACTACACAAACTACACATCTTATGGAAAAGCAAGCAGCCCAACTCTTGGTAAATCACAGAAGGAATTTATTTATTTAATATTAGATTGTAATACAAAACAAGCTGTTTTACCTTCATTTAACTGTGTAGTGTGGTTTGCTTTTTATGTAGCCTAACTTTAATTTGGTCAAAGCTTTGCGGTTTTTAAATGGTCGTAGTCAAAGACTTTCTTGTATTTCTCAATTATAGATCACAGTCCTGTTTTTCAGGCCAGTGAAGAGATGAACATCTCCAATGAGATCTCACTTAGTTCAAATTCTTCAGATTTTGTTTTTCCCAATGGCATTAAATTGGAAACATATTTTTACATGATCTTACAAGATATATTCACCTTTCTGATGAATTTTCCTTTCAACTCCTATGTGATCTGGCTTGTCACAAGAGGAACTGGAAATGGACTTGCAGCAGAAATCTTCATTCTCAGTCTCTCCATCTGTGAGATAATCCTGTGTGTGGATTCTCTCTTGGAAATTATTTCATCATATTTGTTTAATCTTGATTATACTGCCAGGATGCTTGTCAGTTTTTTCAGTGGACTAATCACCACCGGCCGTCCTCTGTTTCAGTGTCTGATCTGTGTCGAGCGTTACCTGGCTGTGGTTCATCCTGTAACCTTTCTGAAGTTCAAACCTCTCAAATACAGACTGATGTGTTGTGCTGTTGCCTGGGTGGCAATAGTTGGCTTTGGTGTATTCAGTGCTGTGATCTCATATTTTTACTTGTTATATATATTATTAATTCCCTTGATTCAGTTCTTTCTCACCTTTTTCATTCAGTTATTTTGTTGTGTGGCTGTTCTCAGAGCTCTGAAGCAGTCAGGACCAGGAGAGAGAGGGAGAGAGAGAGAGGAGGAAAACCACATGAAGAGAAAAGCGTTTTATCTCATTCTCATAACTACTGTCAGCATGGCTATCACTTATCTCCCAATGATTATTTTAATAACATTACATTATAGCATAAATGAAAACCTTTTCACAGGCATATATATTAGTAATGCTTGTTTTGCATTGGGTGGTTTAGTGCAGCCTATTTTGTTTTTCTACCGAGTGGGGAAACTGAACTATATCAAATGTCAGTAATACTGATAATTAGAAATTTGCAAAGCCTATGATTTTAAGTTCATCAGTCATTTTTTTTCTGATGTTAAAAATCATATTAGAGCCATCAGCGATTTTAAGTTACAGAACCTATAAGTTTAATTGTAAAGTTTAACCTGGTTTCCATAACTAATGACAGCATGCATGAGCTTAATGGTATTCTAGCATTATTAGTCATTTACTGTATAATAGTAACTAAAAGAGCATGTTTTACCGAAATCTGACCTATTCTATTTTTCCTTATAAGTTTTCTATAAGTTATGAGCTTTTCCCTAGAAAACGACTTAACACGATCACACAGTTTAAATGTGGGTTACTATCTGTCTGTAATGTGCTGAAATGTCACCTTATAGATTGGCTTGTAATTGTAGCACACATTGTTTTTGAAATGTTCATGTTGTTTAATGTTGAATAATCATCATATTATTATATAAATAACACATTGTTGTGTAATGTGAAATTGAAAAAGTTAAAAATAAATGTCTTTATTATTTGCCATGTGTATTGAATGGTATTGGCAGGAAACACCAGAAAGATTTCTGAATGAACATGTGTACAATATTTACTCATATTGTACACATGTTCAATATTATTTCAGATAACCCTAAGTCTGATACTGTAAGATCATTTAGTTTTGTTATTTTTCCTCGTTTTCCAGTTCTAAGTAGATATATAGGACATTTTTTTAGGTGCGTGCTGCAAGATCCAATGTCTGTCATGTTTCTACCTGCCTCAATGTTATAGTTACATTGCTACATATGTTATGGTATTAAATTTGAGCTGAGCTATAATGTAGTTATAATATATATGTAATGTTCTTGTAACTCAACTAGTAGAGCATTGTGTTGGCAGAGCAAAAGGTCACGATTTCAATCCAAGGGAATGGGGGATTATCATGCTGATTCGTAGTACTTCCACTTTCAGCAAACTTTGTGCACATCCACTTTCGGTGGATCGTAATGCCAGTTCTGCTGGTCCAGATTAAACAGAAAAGTTGTTGAGAAAGGTATGCAAAGAAATGATGGTGTTGTAAAAATATAGTAAAGTAAAAGTACATAATTTGTTGCAAAATGTAACAAAATAAAAGTATGCACTATAAATTCTACTTACGTAAAGTATAATTACGTGGAAAATGTATTTAAATACAGTACCGAAGTATTTGAACTTCGTTAACTTACATTCTATCACTGTTACCTAACCTACCTGCACTGGAAGTGGACATGCACAAAGTTGACAAGTCCCGCCCACCAAACCCAGAAGTGTGATAATCCCAAACACACGCGCTCATAAAAATGATTGATCATTGATTATACTATAAGCCCCTTTTATTAAGTGTTTGCCACATTCACATGTATTGTTATTTTTTATTGTTTAGTATATTTTCCTTGAATGTAACACACGCTGTTTCTGCATTTCTGATGTTAATCTGGAGTACCTGTAGAGCAGTATTACATCTTTTATATCGCCGAAGAGTCTTTAGATTAATCAGATTTATAAAAGAAAGATTAGCTTTACTGAATCTTTCCGATAACATACAAACAAATTTAGAAGGAGGAGTTACAACCGCGGGAGGAGCGAGTCATGCAACACTATACAACACTTATTACTTATGATTCAGTATATGTTCGTGTCATTTATATAATATGCACAAACCTATGTCTGACATAAGACAGAAGTCTTACTTACCCCATGCAACTCGTGACCCGGTTGGGAAAATCCAGTGCATCAAACACACGCAAAACTCTGCTGCTACCCCGGATAATAAACTATATCCATTGTTTTCATAAGGCTGACTTTCTTCTCCTTACATCCAAAAACACACTTCTTCATTCGTGCCATTGTTGAGTTTTGAAATTAAACAAAGCTGTCGAATGATATGATGTTTGTAAGTTCTAGCGTCTCCCGCTGATTGACGGGTGGGCAGGGTTTTCCGGGGGAAGTGCCCATAAAGAAGTGATACGTATAGAAACCCCTGAAACGTCAGCTCGACCCGTAATCGAATAAGAAAACTTTTCCGAAACTTGTATGAACCGTGGCGAAGTGCATTTGGTACAGAAATACTCTGTAACACGTCCTACTGCTTTTTTGACACTTTGCCTACGTTTAGCATGAGGAAACAACTCTATAACTGTGTTAATAAGTCAGAATGCTTGAACCATTGAACCCCCCTTTAGTGCTTTGCAAGGCAGAATGAGTTGGTAGTTTTAAACCTTTTTAGCAAAAACATATAACAATGCCAATACATGTATTTTGAATAAGTCTGTTGTTTAAATGTGTTTATGATTATTAAAAGCATTGAGTTCTTTTTAGATGTGAAGAGATTCTTATTGCACTAAAATGTGTTGATTGTGAGACTCAATGGTGAATGTATTTATTTTTTTTCCCTAAATTTTTATGATAAAATTAACATAAATAACAACATAACAGTAGATATTGAAATAAATGTTCATTGACTTTAGATTTGCAACACATATGAAAACGTATACAGTACACACATGTATAAATCTGATGTCACACATTTGCATAATAAGGTTTCAGATTTCCTGCTACAGGTAGATAAATAATGTGAAGGTTACACAAACTACACAAACTACACATCTTATGGAAAAGCAAGCAGCCCAACTCTCGGTAATGAACAGAAGGATTTTATTTATTTATTAATTTAATATTAGATACCAATGCAAATCAAGCTGTTTTTACCTTCATTTAACTGTGTAGTGTAATTTTTATTTAGACTAACTTTAATTTGGTCATGTCTGTATAGTTTTTAAAAGGTGGTAGTCAAATACTTTCTTGTATTTCTCAAATATAGATTGCAGTCCTCTTTTTCAGTCCAGTGAAGAGATGAACAACTCCAGTGAGATCTCCCTTAGTTCAAACTCTTCTGAACTAATGGAAACATATTTTGACATGTGGTTACTAGTAGATATCTTTACTCTGATTAATTTTCCTATCAACTTCTATGTGATTTGGCTTATCGTACGAGGAACTGGAAATGGGCTTGGAGCAGAAATCTTCATTCTCTGTCTCTCCATCTGTGAGATAATCCTGTGTTTGGGATGTGTCTTGGATATTATTGCATCATAACAGTTTATCTATGAGGATATTGCCTGGATGATTGTGTGTCTTTTCGATGGACTAGTCAACACCGGCCATGCTTTGTTTCAGTGTCTGATCTGTGTCGAGCGTTACCTGGCTGTGGTTCATCCTGTAACCTTTTTGAAGTTCAAACCTCTCAGATACAGACTGATCTGTTCTGCTGTTGCCTGGGTGACAATAGTTGGCTTTGGTGTATTGAGTGCTTTGACCTCATATTTTGATGTGTTATATGTATTATTAATTCCCTTGACTCAGTTCTTTCTCACTTTCTTCATTTAGTTGTTTTGTTGTGTGGCTGTTCTCAGAGCTCTGAAGCAGTCAGGACCAGGGGCCTCATTTATAAAGCGTGCGTACGCACAGATTTGATCGTAAAGTTTGCGTACGCAAAAATTCACGGCAAAGTGCATATTTATAAAAGCTGCCTTTGACGTGGAAAAGTGCTTAGCGCCACGTCAGGGTCTGAGCAGACGTACGCACTTTTGCTTGTCTGATTGCTGCAGGTTTTTGGAAATATAAGCCATTCTTGCTGTTTGAAATTTGGTTTAAACATTGAGAAGTGCTCTTTTATATGTCTGTGACATTAATTAGACATCGTTTAAAGGCGGAGATCTGAAACTGCTCGGCTGTGCACATGTTCAAGTTCATTTGCGATTTATAGATTTGAAAGGGGTACGCGCGTTTTTTGCGCGTACGTTCGGTTTATGAATCACACGTACGCATTTTTTATAAATGATCGTAAGATCAAATGGATAGGATGGTTTTTACGCAGCATTTTATAAATGAGGCCCCAGGAGAGAGAGGAAAAGAGAGAGATGAGGAAAACCACATGAAGAGAAGAGCGTTTTATCTCATTCTCATAACTACTGTCAGCATGGCTATCACTTATCTTCCACTGATTATTACAATAACATTATTTTATAGCATAGATGAAAACCTTCTCACACTCATGTCTATTAGTTCTGCTTGTTTTGCATTGGGTAGTTTAGTGCAGCCTATTTTGTTTTTCTACCGAGTGGGGAAACTGAACTTTATCAGATGTCAGTAATACTGATCATTTCACTTTGAGATTTGAAGTCTATAATGTTTTGTCATCTACAATACAATAAGAGTACATCAGTCATTACTTTCTAAATTTAAAAAGTCATTTGAATTTAGAGCTATATTAAGTACACTGTAAAACAACCTGGTAAAATTCCAGCAGCTGGGATGCTGGAAAAATACCGTAAAATAACAAAAACAATAAATTACATACATTTTTTGAGTTTACTTCAATGTCTAGAATCTAGATTATTTTTTAAAACATTTTATAAAAGAAATTATTTAGGGAGAGTAATCGATTCATTTACGAAAAGAGTGTGCCTTAAAACATTTAAATCCCGCTAAATGTATCTGTCACCCCGCTGGCACACCTACATTTACTTCTGTGTTTTGCATGTGAATCTTATCTAATCATGATAAACTAGTTTGAAAGCTCTAAGAATGTAGGTTGTATTTCTATCACAATTTTTGGACAAGAATAACAAAATAAGACACATTTTCTAAAATGTCACTTGGCCACAGCTGGGCCCACATTGATATATATATTAATGATTGTAAACAGCTATAACAATTTATTTATTTAATATACACTGTAAAAAGTGTATCTGTGCCTTAGTAGATTTAACAAAAATAAATTGAGTGAACTGTATTAAAAAAATTTAATTCTTATTTTTTAATCAAAATATGAGTTAAAATAAAATAAAAATAGGAATAATTTGAGTAATTCTAAATGAACACATTATTGAGTAAATTCAACTTAATTTTATTATGTATAATCCATTTAAATTTGTAAGAAAGAAATTAACTTAACAATTTTGTGTAAAAACTACATGAATTATTATAAACATAACTAACTAGGCAGTGGACTTGCAGTTCCCAGCATGCTTTGCATGGGACTGCATTTGGAGAGTAAAATTTGAATTAAAACTTTTTTTGTTTTGTTTTTAACTAAAAAGAAAGACTTGTTAGTGTTTAATGTTAATTTATCTTCGACATTTGGAAGAGTTTCAGTTTCTTCTTTGACTTTTGTAGTTACCATTGTTCAGAAGACTGGTGCTTGTGCATAGACTGCATACTGAAGTATGTTACGATTTACAGCTGCCCAAAACGAAACTGAGTGGGTGCGTTGACTGAATAAACGTTTCATGCCCTCATCTCACAGAATAAAAAACAACAACTAACCATAAATATGTTACCTGTACCAAGAAAAGTAGGTTTATCTAACTGAGTAATACTAATACAATTAGTTAACTCAACTCAATTTTATTGCATTCATATTAAGTAATGTTAGTGTGTTCAATATACTTAAAAAAGGTTGCAAGTTGACTCAACCTAAAACTTCTCATGCAGTCACTTGCCTCACTTTTTATAAGTTAGATCTAGGTATTAATTTTTACAGTGAAAACTTCAGAGTTTCTTCTCTTAAACAAGACCAAGATTGGACTTCTAGACCAAAACATGCTATATCCTTAAAAGTTTCTTGAAGTGTCACATAATTTTTTGGGCTGCGTTCTCCGATAACGTTGTCTCTTAGCGCGCTACGAAGACTCTTAAGGTAAACCTTATCTACAGGTATACCTTTCTTACGTGTGTTCTCTGAACTATACCTTAGGATGTTGCTTAAGGTAAACCTTCTTAAGTTCGACCTTAGCGTGTGCTGTCCATGGTGGAGGTGCTGAATAGGTTGATATCGATTGCTCGACAATCAATTGTTCACTTTATGTAATAGGTTTCGCTGCGTTATGAGATAGCGGTTTTCTTTATTTAAGAAACATTTTAGAAATAGTTCAAGTTAAATTTATTAGGAATATCTGGTAAAAAATATTTCAAATTGCAAACAACTAAATTCAACCTTCTATATTTTATATCAAACCTGTGTAAAACCCGCAACTTTATTTCCAAACGTATCATGTTTAAACTGCTCCAATTCATCCGCTATGCCTTGAAAGGATCATTTATATTAGGGGTTCCCAATAAGTGCGTTGCACAGGGGAAGGTGGGTCGTGCAAGTACTTGGCTGTGCATTACACTTAAAATATATAAAAACAAACTGCTGTTGTTCATTAGTTCACACGTTTATTGTGCTTGGACACTGGATGCGCAAGCAACGTGGTTACAATGCGGATAAAGCTTAACGGACGCATTTCTGGAGCCTGTCTGTCTAAATATAACATATTAAATATTATATAATAGCCTATATAAATATATAGTATGATTGCTGTAGATTTTAGCTTTGATTAGTTTTAATGTGGAAATTGTGTTGACCTTAGGAGACTATACAAGCAGTAATCAAGTGCGCAGTTTATTTTCAATGTTTATAAATAATATGGCATGCAGTTGCCTCAAAGTTATAAAACATAAAAAAACTTTGATGCAAAGTCGAATTAACATTAATAACCATAATTCGTTTTTTTTTTTGTAATTTTTCCCGATTTATTTATGCAGCTAAAATACTAGCCGGTAGACTAAGATTTAACGGATATGAAATGCACAAATGAAATAGGATTCGCTGTATAACTGCCAGTATCACCAACTCCATCACTCAAAATATATATTTTAAATAGTTTCTTAATCTTGTAGCATTTAATATTTCGCAGCTGAAGACGTCCCTTTGGAAAACATAATGAAAAATCTAACAACCATCAATGTAATGATGTCTAATTATTTAAATGTTTTATTCTTTAAATATAAAAATATTTGCCTAATTAAACACGAAGTGTATTGCAACTTTTTTTACACATATTTAGTCATATTACATAGACTGCAATGTAAGCTTTTATGAAAGTGATGGCCCCTAGTGGAGTCATGTGGGATAAGATATAGCTAAGAGTGCTCCAGACCAACCTTACGAACGTATGACTTACAGAAGGTATACGTAACTAAGAACGTTTCGGCAAACACGTATTAGCGATAAGGTACAGCTTAAGGTACAACTTAAGAACGACGTAGCGTTAAGGTAGTTTCGGAGAACGCAGCCCTGATCATTATCTGATATATTTCTGATAAAATCTCAGAAAAAAATCCCAACCCCAAGTTATTTAGATTGGCATCTTCAATGTAAGCTGTTGCACATATCAAGCAGTGCAACCTGAAGGATTAATGTCCAGTGTAATGTTGAACCATTTATCTATCTGATCAACATTCATCTCTTTTAAAGAGGTTGAAGTAATAAACTTCTCATGTCCAGCTGTCGGAACGAGGGGTGCACACGCGATCCGATGGCACCCGGACATAGGGGTGTGCCGGTTTTAGAATTGGTGATGACGGTTATGACGTGAGTCAAATGTGACGGTTCATAACATAACCGTCGGTGAGGGGCGTTTTGCTCATTTAAATGCTCGTGGATTGACGGGAAAGTGTCATTTTACCATAAAATCATGAATGTGATGCCAAGTGTGTTTTAAACAGTAATAACTTTGAACAATTTAACAGAAAGCAATGAAATATTTAAAAAACACACTGTTGCCAGAAGACTGCGTTGTCACTCTCTCATCTATCATCTATTTGAATAATCTTCAGAAACAGATTTGTGCATTGGGCTTTTTATGTCTGTAATTGTGTCTATATCTGTCATTACACGGACCAGAACAGCACGAAAACAATGTGGATTAAAAGCGTATTGAAGAGGTTTTGCTCATAAATGCAGGTAAAAGAAAGTAATGTGTGAACTTGAGATTGTTATTAAACGCAGCCGGTGTAAAAGCACAATGGCCACGCGCAGCAAACGCTCTCCGCAGACGCGCTGCACAGTGCTCACCCGGCGTTTGAATAAACTAGACGCTGATTAGCTACTTGCTATACGTTTCTTTAAAACTAACAGCAAGACAACTAGCAGTGAATGTGCGTTGAAGAGAGTTAGTAGATTAGCATGGGAGGATTTGGACTTGAAAAGCGGAGAGTACTGATGCCTTTCCGCGGTTAAAACAACATTCCTTCTCATGGTCATTCATGTTTATTTGATGCTATAAATTAACTAGAAGGAAGAGATGATTTCAAAGGTGAGACTTTGTTTAATATGTTTAATCTCAAAAGTAACCGAAAAGCAACCTGGTTTGTCCTGTATGTCAGCGCGTTGTCAGTCAGTGTCTGCTCCGCTCTGTATTTTTCACTGCGTGAGAACGTGAGGGGGCATATAACACAAACTGTAAACAATTGTTTTTAATTAGTATTTAAAAATTCTTTATGATAAAGATTTAAAAAAATAAATTTTAATAACACGGTTTTGCCGGTTATTGAGTTCTAATGACGGTGTTCAACTGTAACCGTCGGTCTCACGGTTATATAATGACCGTCACACCCCTACCCGGACATTTTGTATATCGCTCTCCCCCTCTGTTAACTTCCATAAACATGGAACTTTCACATACACCCATTGTCTTTGTTGCCACGTTGTTTTTGTTTGTTTGTTTTCTTAGTTAGCCTTGCGGGCTCAAATGCTGCGCCGGTAAACCCGAGCGATTGAGCAACGCCTGGTTTTAACGTCACGGGGCATGCCACGTCAGCGCAGTACACCTGAAGGTGGGCAAGTTCATGTGTGTTTCTGAGTAGGGGGCGTCCAATTTTAAGTGTGTTACAGAAAAAAGGTTGTTGTTGGATTATGAGGTGAATTATATAGTTAGTGAGTTAGAATTAGATTCTAACATGAGGTAATCAATTTAGTGATTTTGACACGGGCAACAACTGGGTGGTATGCCATACACAGGACACTAGAGGTTTCATCTCAAGTTTATGTGCGTGTGTGTGTGTGTGTCAGATGACTCATCCCTTCTCTACTTCAGGGCATCAGCTAAATAATTTCACTTTAAAAATAAGAATGATCTAAATATTTTCTTATTTGTTGAATGATCTATGTAAATTACAGTCAGTTTGTCATCTGATTTATCTGAAGGATTTTGTGAGATTCTGACCAGCTTGTAGAACCCTTTAACTGTATTATCAACACAAGAAAAACACATTGGTAATAAAATGAAATTTATTAACAAAAGATAAACAAGAAAACTAAAAACACAACTAAATGATACTAAAATACTAAATAATATAAATAAATGGAAACTAAAATGCAAAGAATAGAACATTGAAGGGACTGAGTTGAATTTATAGCAGAAGGTTTTTGTTTCTGATAGACTCAGAGACTCAGAACTGGGGTACTTTGTTTACGTCTCTAGCACGCAGGCAGGAGACTCAGAACTTAGGTGTACTCTGTTAATGTCTCTATTTTCAGGAGGACTCAGAGAGAGGAAAATCTTTAAAAAAAAGGGAACTTTTATAGCATTTAAGATAGGGAGGAGTTCGCATCTTGGCGCTTTCCTGATGGAGAACCATGATTGGCTGTGGATATCAAAGGAAGCCCACAGAATGTGAGGAACTAATTTGCATAGCATAAAGTACAGAGTTTAACTTTGTCTTTAGAATTTCTTCTATGCATTTTGCACTTAACAAACCCTTTCTGAAATACCATTGGCATTATAGTATATAAAATCAAATTGGGCTCACCTGTGGAACGTCACATTTTAGAAAATGACTCATTATTTTCCCAAATGGTGATAAAATATAAAACCACATTCTAAGAGGTTTCCAATAATGTATAGTTTGTCAAGATCTTTTAAGTTTAGAATAGGGTATTAGTGTTACAAATATGAAATATCAACATGGGTCCACCCGTGGGCAAGTGACATTTAGAAAATTACTCTTACTGTAATATGTCATTCTTGTCCAAAACTGGTGATGAAAAATCAAATCTGAATTCTTAGAGCTTTTAAACAATATTATCATGATTAGTTAAAAATTCACATGCAAAACATTGAAGTAAATGTACGTGTGCCAGTGGCGGAACAGTGACATTAAGCAGAATATAAATGTTTTGAAGTACACTCTTTTCGTAAATGTATTGATTACTCTGCCTACATAATTGATTTTATAAAATACTGTTGAAAAATGTATTCTAGATTATAGACGTTTCCAATGATTAATAGATATTAATGATTAGGTAAAAATGACATGATAAATATTAAAGTAAACTCAGGTGCCCCGCTTACGGCACAGTGCAAGGTAATGGGATTTAAACTGTGTGATCATGTTACTGTAAGTACTTTTCTTCACACTTAACTCACTTTTTATGTGAAAAGATCCACTGTTATAGGAGACCAGTTAAAATTATTTAATGTATCTTAATTTAAAAATAGCTGATAGCTTTTTAAATGATTTTTAACATCAGAAAGTAATGACTAATGGACTCCTATTGTATTGTAGTCAGATGACAAAACATTATGGACTTTGTACATCTCAAATTGAAATGATCAGTATTACTGACACTTGATGAAGTTCAGTTTCCCCACTCGGTAGAAAAACAAAACAGGCTGCACTAAACCACCCAATGCAAAACAAGCATTACTAATAGGCATGACTGTGAAAAAGTTTATATCTACATTATTTTGTAATGTTAATGAAATAATCAGTGGAAGATAAAGGATAGCCATGCTGACAGTAGTTATGAGAATGAGATAAAACGCTTTTCTCTTCATGTGGTTTTCCTCCTCTTTCTCTCTCCCTCTCTCTCCTGGACCTGACTGCTTCAGAGCTCTGAGAACAGCCACACAACAAAACAACTGAACGGAGAAGGTGAGAATAAACTTAATCCAGGAAATAAATGAGAAATCAAACAAGTTAAAAAATGAGACCAAATTACTGAACACACCAAAGCTAAATATTGTCACCCAGGCAACAGCACAACACATCAGTCTGTATCTGATAGGTTTGTACTTCAGAAAGGTTACAGGATGAACCACAGCCAGGTAACGCTCGAAACAGATCAGACACTGAAACAAAGTACGGCCAGCAGTGACTAGTTCAACTAAAAAAAACAGAAGGATCCAGGGAAAGTGCAAATCATAGACAGGTGAAAACCGTGATAAAATAAAAGCAAGATAATCCACACACATGATTATCTCACAGATGGAGAGACTGAGAATGAAGATTTCTGCTGCAAGCCCATTTCCAGATCCTCTTACGATAAGCCAAATCACATAGAAGTTGATAGGAAAATTCATCAGAAGGGTGAAGATTTCTATTATTGAGATCATGTCGAAATGTGTTTCCACTTCAGTGTCATTGAAAAAGATGAAATCAGAAGAATTTGAACTAAGGGAGATCTCACTGGAGATGTTCATCTCTTCACTGGACTGAAAAACAGGACTGTGATCTGAGAAATACAAGAAAGTCTTTGATTCCCAACATTTCAAAACTCCAAAGATTAATCTGAATGTAAAGAAAACTACACACTTAAAATACAGCTGCTTTGATGCCATAGAAGAACCATTTTTGACTGAATGGTTTCCTAAAGAACCTTTAACAAAGAATCTCTCTGTTTCACAAACGGTTATTTGTCATGAATAAAGGGTTCTTTAGATGATTAAAATGTTAGAAAGAAGTTTTTATTTTTTCCTAAGAACTTTTGACTGAACGGTTCTGGCATCGTTGTGAAGAACCTTTAAAGCACCTTTATTTTTTTTAAGAGTTGCTCCAAATGTGTGGTGCTCATTGCATAAATTCTTTAACAATTGTAAAAAATTATAAAGTCAAATAATGCAAGAGAAAATATTAAGAGACACAACTTTTCCCTTTAATCATAGCAATCCTTATTCTTCAGTGTCTGATGAATTCCAATAAAACAAAGTCACCCAACAGCCATGTGAAAGACTGAGAGCATGTCAAGACACATGAAAGGTGTGATTAAAAAATTCACAGTTGAACATATAAAACATTAGTGTTGTTTAAACATTACATATTTTAGTTATTTCAAAGAGTTTTTGTTTTCTGCAAATAATTGCAATTTAGGAAAAATCACAATCTACGGCATTTAAATCAATGTGAAAAGTTGACAAAGGTCCTAAATGTTCATACAAATAAATGTTTGGGCTTTGAGGAAAGGTAAAAATCATCAACATCAATTTACAGTAAATAAGTTTAGTTCAATAACACATAATATTTGTCTATAAATAGCAGCACATTATTTGGCATGCTTTAAATGGCAATTATATGTTTATATTAAATGTGAACTTCAAAATGCAATATGACAAAACATTCAAGTCTTTTATCCTATCAAAAAGTATGTGGATTAAATCAGCAATTTCACAAAGTACAATAATTCATGTGATTATTAAAAAAAATATATTACCATGCAGAGCGAGTTGCTGTAGTCAGTCATTAACTATCAGCATTCCCAGATGATTTAAAATGGATGCTGCTTGGCATTTTTATCTGGATGGCTCACATGCAAATACTGTCCTTTAATCGATTAAATATTTGTTTCATAGACACAGTGTTGTTTTTGGAATATATGAATATACATATACATATAAATATATTTGACATTCTGTCACTGTCTGTCAACTGCACCTGTGCAAGTGGCCAATAGCTCAGTCTGATATTTTGTGTAATGATTTTGCGGTTGGGCACCTAACAAAAAACAAACTTCAACTACAAGAAAAACAAACAAACAAAGACAAACATACTTTATCATTTTTAATGCAACAGCATTTTTTTATTGGTTCATAAATACAGTATGTATAGTGTCATCCAGTATTTCTTGAACTGGCTCCGTAAACAGATAAAATAATTTATCTAAAAGATTTATGTTTCGAACAAACAGGGATTACATAATCCGACATTAAAAACGAGAACCCTCTTTAAACAACCGTCACAGCAAAGTTGATGTCCAGATTTGTATTATTTTTTTAAGGACAATAATTTGAAAACTAGTTAAATTAATGTAAAGTTTTTATCAAAAAATAAAAATGCTTTATATAATTATATGAATAAAAAAAGAGGAATTTAATCCTTAGAACAATTATCCTTAAAAGTTTCTTGAAGTGTCACATTATTTTTTGATCATTATCTGATATATTTCTGATAAAATCTCAGAAAAAATCCCAACCTCAAGTTATTTAGATTGGCATCTTCAATGTAAGCTGTTGCACAAATCAAGCATTGCAACCTGAAGGATTAATGTCCAGTGTAATGTTGAACCATTCATCTATCTGATCATCATTCATTTATTTTAAAGAGGTTGAAGTAATAAACTTCTCATGTCCAGCTGTCGGAAAGAGGGGTGCACACGCGATCCGATGGCACCCGGACATTTTGTATATCGCTCTCCTCCTCTGTTAACTTCCATAAACTTGGAACTTTCACATACACCCATTGTCTTTGTTGCCACGTTGTTTTTGTTTGTTTGTTTTCTTAGTTTTTAAATGAATTTTAACATCAGAAAGTAATAACTAATGGACTCCTATTGTATTGTAGTCAGATGACAAAACATTATAGACTTTGTACATCTCAAAATGAAATTATCAGTATTACTGACACTTGATAACGTTCAGTTTCCCCACTCGGTAGAGAAACAAGATAGGCTGCACTAAACCACCCAATGCAAAACAAGCAGAACTAATATGCATGACTGTGGAAAAGTTTTTATCTACATTATATTTTAATGTTAATGAAATAATCAATGGAAGATAAAGGATAGCCATGCTGACAGTAGTTATGAGAATGAGATAAAACGCTTTTCTCTTCATGTGGTTTTCCTCCTCTTTCTCTCTCCCTCTCTCTCCTGGTCCTGACTGCTTCAGAGCTCTGAGAACAGCCACACAACAAAACAACTGAACGGAGAAGGTAAGAATAAACTTAATCCAGGAAATAAATGAGAAATCAAACAAGTTAAAAAATGAGACCAAATTACTGAACACACCAAAGCTAAATAGTGTCACCCAGGCAACAGCACAACACCTCAGTCTGTATCTGATAGGTTTGTACTTTAGAAAGGTTACAGGATGAACCACAGCCAGGTAACGCTCAAAACAGATCAGACACTGAAACAGAGTACGGCCAGCAGTGACTAGTTCATCTAAAAAAAACACAAGGATCCAGGGAAAGTGCAAATCATAGTCAGGTGAAAACCATGATAAAATAAAAGCAAGAGAATCCAAAAACAGGATTATCTCACAGATGGAGAGACTGAGAATGAAGATTTCTGCTGCAAGTCCATTTCCAGATCCTCTTACGATAAGCCAAATCACATAGGAATTGAGAGGAAAATTCATCAATAGGATGAAGATTTCTAATAGTGAGGTCATGTCGAAATGTGTTTCCACTTTAGTATCATTGGAAAAGATGAAATCAGAAGAATTTGAAATAAGCGAGATGTTCATCTCTTCACTGGACTGAAAAACAGGACTGTGATCTATAATTGAGAAATACAAGAAAGTCTTTGACTACCATCATTTCAGAACTCCAAAGATTTGACCAAAATAAAGTTAATCTGAATGAAAAGAAAACTACACTCTTAAAAATACAGCTGCTTCACAATGCCATAGAAGAACCATTTTTGAAGGTTATTTGTCATGAATAAAAGGTTCTTTAGGTTATCAAAATGTTAGAAAGAAGTGTTTTTCTAAGAACTTTTGACTGAACGGTTCTTGCATTGTTGTGAAGAACGTTTAAAGCACCTTTATTTTTTTAAGAGTTTCTCCAAATGTTTGGGTGCTCATTGCAAAACTTCTTAAACAATCGTAAAAAAAAATGATGCAATCAAATAATGCAGAAAAGAGTAAAATATTTAGAGACACAACTTTTGCCTAAAACAGTATACAAAGTATAATTGGTCTGGAAATAGTAGCACATTAGTTCGCAGTTAATGTTTATATTAAATGTGAACTTCAAAATGCAATATGAAAAGACTTTCATGGAAAAAGTCTTTATCAAAATCAATGTGATTTAATGTCTTTAAATCAGCAATGTCATGAAGTCTACAGTATAATAATTCATGAAATTATTAAAAATAATTACCAGAGAGTCCGTCATAAACTATCAGCATTCCCAGATGATTTAAAATGGGATGCAGCTTGACGTTTTTATCTGGATGGCTCACATGCAAATACTGTACATTTATTGATGACATTGGTTCATAGACACAGTGTTTGAACTGCACCTGTGCAAGTGGCCAAAAGCTCAGTCTGATATATTGTGTAATGATTTTGCAGCTGGGCACCTAACACAAAACAAACTTCAACTTCAAGGAAAACAAACGAACAAAGACAAACATACCTTATAATTTTTAATGCAAAAACATATTTTTATTTGTTCATATACTGTATATACAGTATGTATTAGTGTCATCCAGCAGTGAATTATATTTGGCTTTGTAAACAGAAATATAAACTAATTTATCTCAGAGATTTATATATTTTGGACAAACAAGGATTACATAATCAGGCATTAAAAATGAGAACCCTCTTTAAACAACCGTGACAGCAAAGTTGATGTCCTCATGGAAATATAGGTGGCACTGTGTAAAACAAATAATCACTCAATCTATTTATACCCATGCTGTTAGGATTAGCAGGACAGATGAACCCAATAGCGAACGATGAAGGGGATAACAAAGGATTTTAATAATAAACAAGACAAAACAAAAGCCCACGAGGGGATAACACATTAAACATGAACTTGACACGACTAAACACTAAACTAGACTCACAACTTGACAGATTAACTAGACTAGACTTCTTGACTGGAATACACAATACTGAATGACACAGACAATACAAAATGAACCTGCACAGAAACAAGGACAAGAGAACATTATATAAGAGAAACTAAACAAGATAACGAGGAGGGAACAGGTGATGGGAATAAGTAATAATTAACAATAAGCAGGAGGACGAGGGAGCGGGGACAAATGACAAGACACCGGAGGCACATGCCAAACACAAAACAAGGCATGAACCTCCACACAAGGCCAGGGACTGCCAGAACTCTGCCACCATGACAAAATACAAATATAACAAGACTTCAAGGCAGAGTCCTGACACATGCTAGATAAATACAGATTTGTATTATTATTTTAAGGACAATGTGGGGGGTTTCAGTTAATCCCATACACCCATGCACCATTATATTACATTTATTATATTTATTACATTAAATGCATGTTTTCCCAACAACAAAATTGTAGCCATTATAACTTTCAAATTGCATTGCAGCCAAATGAGAGAAGATTATATACTCAACTCAAACTATCAGTATTATTGACACTTGATGAAGTTCAGTTTTTCCACTCGATACAGAAACATAAAAGGCTGCACTAAACCACCCAATGCAAAATAAGCATAAGCAATATACGAGACTATTTGCAAATGTGCATTTGAACTAAATATAAACAACATTAAAATAACCATGGGGAGATATGTGATCATCATGCTTAAAGTAGTTATTAAAATGATATAAAATGCTCTTCTCTTCATGTGGTTTTCCTCCTCTCTCTCTCTTCCTCTCTCTCCTGGTCCTGACTGCTTCAGAGCTCTGAGAACAGCCAAACCACAAAACATCTGAATGGAGAAGAAGAGGGGGAACATAACTAAGAAAATAATGTTATTATTAAACCAGGTAATGAATGATGTCAACATACACATTCCACCAAAGGCAATAGTTGCCACCCAGGCCACAGCAAAACACATCAGTCTGTATCTGAGAGGTTTGTACTTTAAAAAGATTACAGGATGAACCACAGCCAGGTAACGCTCGACACAGATCAGACACTGAAACAGAGGACGACCAGTCATGACTATACCGTCTAAAAAATTCACAAGTATCCAGAGAATATGACCAGCATAGTTGATTGAAAACCAATTTAGGTAAATAAAAACTAAGATAGATTCCAGACAGAGGACAATCTCACAGACGGAGAGACTGAGAATGAAAAAATCCACTGCAAGTCCATTTCCTCTTACGATAAGCCAGATCACATAGAAGTTAATAGGAAAACTAAACAGAATGCTGCTGATATATGCAACTGTGGAGATATTAAATTCAGTTTGCACTTTAGTGTCATTGGAAAAGATGTAATGGGAAGAATTTGATTCATGAATGGAGGAGATCTCACTGGAGATGTTCATCTCTTCACAGTGTGCTGCAATCTATGGATAAGAAATTTAAGAAAGTGTCAAATGTAAAGCACATTCATTGAGCCTTTATTAAACAAGACAGATAATTCAAAAGTGTGGTTTAAAATGTTTAAATGAATATAGGCGTGACTGGAAATAGGTGTCACAAAACATATAAAACATTACATTAAATGGTAAATATAAAAATCTATTTATTTGGTGGATTTAAACCAACTAGAAAATGATACAGATTAACACAAAAAAGTATTTGCATGGTTCAGTTATACAGGCTGTACATTGCGACATATGTAGCACGCATGCAAAAGTTTTGCATGTTTATAGCTACTTAATAGTGCATCTGTGTGTGTTATTATGCATGGTAGTATTTAGTCCATTGTGCAATTAAAACTCTGTATAGAATACTGTATATACTGTATAGAAAAGTACCAAACAGATTTTAGGAAAGAAGAAAGCCAAATTCTATGCCTTTTAAATCATTAAGAAAAGTAATAGGTCCTAATTGTTCAAGCAATCATCGAACAAGCATTAAAATCAATATAAATTAGTTTAATTTAATAACCATTAGATTGCATGAACTTTAAAATGCAATATGAACAAACATTTAAAGGAAAAAGGTAAATACAAAAAATCTAATTAATTCATGTGAATATTAAAAATAAATACCAGAGATAGTTGTAGTCAGTCATAAACTATCAGCATTCCCAATGATCTGATTTAAAATGGGATGTAACTTTAACTTTTTATATGGATCCCTTATATGCAAATTCACATTTGGTTTACAGACAGACAGAATCAAAAGCAACAATGCAGTGTGTTGTGTACGTTTACACATAAAATTTTTCTTTTATTTTATAGTTGAACTAAATAAAGCTGCACAAGTTGTGATAGATCAGGACAGACTTTCAGTGAAGTTGTTGAAGAAAACATTATGCAATGTGACTTTTAACCTGTATAACTATGAGAAGATTTTATCCTATTTATTTTGCCAACAGTCGCAACTTATCAAACAAGCTAACGGCTAATCACCATAGCGATGCATGTAATAACGCCTCACATCATGTAAACTAGACTTTTGTCACAAATATTGGCTTTTTCTAGTAAACATTAGTGGTTTTATGGATAAATATATTAATACAAACCTTTTTGTGTCCACATAAGTCTGTCAGTGTAAAAATCGCAGCATCTCCACACCTAAATTAAATTCAAACAGCACTGCGCACCTGAGTTTATTTGACCCAGCATTTGGGTTGATGTGTCGTGGGAAAACGACCCAAAAATTAATCCAATATTAACCCAACTTATTGGGTTACATCAAACTACCAAAAATACCCGAAGTCTTTAGACAATAACCCAATAGAATAACCCCAAAAGACTCAACCCAGCAATCGGACACTAAACAGTACTGAACAATACAGCCCTAAGACAAACAAAGTGTAGCATACTTTTTTATGCAACAGCACAAAGATATTTTATTGGTTCAAAATATGGTGTCATCCAGTAGTAAAATATATTTCTGGGGTTTTGTTTTAGAAAAACAGGGATTACATAATCTGAGTAATGTGAGATCCCTCACTCATGACAGCAGAAGTGATGTCCTTATGAAAATATGTGACACTGTGTTTGTATGAATACAGACATGCTGTTTTGTTGTAAAACAAATAATCACTCAATCCATTGATCACAAATGCAAATAGAGTAAGTAAAGATTTCTAAATATTTGGATTTCAGCGCTAATATGTATTCACTAGAAGGTCTGTTTTAAGGCATTATAGGTGAACAAGGCGGTCAGATATAATGAGCACCTCAACAAAAATAAAGATAAACTCTGAGGGCCCTATTTTAACGATCTGAAATGCAAGTGCGAAGCGCAACGCGCAAGTGAGTTTGTGGGCGGATCTTGGGCGCTGTTGCTATTTTCCCGGCATGAGAAATAACTCTTGCGCCGGGCGCAAATCAATAAGAGGTTGGTCTGAAGTAGGTTCATTATTCATAGGTGTGGTTTGGGCGTAACGTCAAATAAACCAATCAGAACGCTATCCAACATTCCCTTTAAACGCAAGGGCGCAAGTTCCATGGCGGGTTGCTATTATTATGACGGATTTACCAGGCGTACGCCAGGAGCGGTTCACAGCCGAGGAGACCCACGTCAAAGACAGAGAAGTTGTTTTGTATGGGGATAGGAGAAACCCGCCCAAATCAGCGTAGGTTAAACAGGCGTGAGAGGAAATAGCCACAATTGTCTCATCAGCTGGCATCCCCATCATTGCGCCAGCATAAATCGGGCACGCCGTGTAACGGGAGGTGGATCTGCCTCTACACAGACGCCAGCAGAGGACATCGCTGCGTCCACCCTCACCGCTGAAAGGGTTTGGGGGCTTTGAAATCGGACCCAAGAAACGCAAGCAAGGTCCAGCCCCAAAGTACTCTTACAAATCAAGTGCATATACATTATGAAAACATTTTAATTATTATTTACATAAAATAAACGTAATACAGCCACACAACAAAGTTATGAAAATATTTTAATCGTTATTTGCATGAGAATAAATAAAAACTATCACCACAATGCTCACCACTATGATTCCCCTTATCTCGTGTATGTCAGGAATCGGGGAACACAAAACACGAACCCAGATGCGGACGTACAAAAAAAAGGGAATTTATTGCAAAAACAGGGGAAAAACAGGAAAACAAAACCCACGAGGGGGCAAAACAAGACAAGGGCAACAGTACTACACGAAACTGACACTAACTAACAATACTAACATTGAACTCTTCCAACACAAAAACAGATCAAGACTAAAATATACATAAACTTACTGGAACCAACAGGGCAGAAAACAAGCATAGGACAAGGCATAAAACAAGACGAACGTGCACTGGACAACAAACACAAGGACTCTTAAATAGGGAGAAAGTAAATTACATACAGCTGAAAATAATCACGAGTAAGGGATCGGGGAAAAAGTGACGAGACCCGGGAAATGCGTGGTCGAAATAAACCAATACTACAACCACACACTTCCCACATAGAACATATGTACTGTCAGAACCCTGCCATGCTAAACTAGACTAAAATACCAACAGGATCCGGCAGGATTCTGACAGTACGCCCCCCTCCAAAAGGCGGCTACTAGACGCCTTCGAAGGGGGAACACTAAACACGGGACAAGACGGACTGCATACATGACATGAACCATGAAAACATAACAAATAACATTAGGGGCAAACAAGACATAACAATGACTGGGTTGGGATGGGACAATAAAAATAATAAACAAGGGAGGGGGGGGTGGGGGAACACAAAAGTTCATAGGGGGTGGTCCAGGGTGGGAGGGTGGGGAAAGAGTCTGGGTGGACTTCGGGAGAGTCCCGGGATGACCATGGCCAAAAATGGCAAAGTCTGGCTGGGGTGGCGCTGACTGCGCCCACGGCTGGGGTTGCGCTGGCTGCGCCCACGGCTGGGGTTGCGCTGGCTGCGCCCACGGCTGGGGTTGCGCTGGCTGCGCCCACGGCTGGGGTTGCGCTGGCTGCGCCCACGGCTGGGGTTGCGCTGGCTGCGCACACGGCTGGGGTTGCGCTGGCTGCGCACACGGCTGGGGTTGCGCTGGCTGCGCACAAGGCTGGGGTTGCGCTGGCTGCGCACAAGGCTGGGGTTGCGCTGGCTGCGCACAAGGCTGGGGTTGCGCTGGCTGCGCACAAGGCTGGGACTGCGCTGGCGGCGCACATGGCTGGGGCTGCGCTGGCGTCTGCGTCGAAGCCTCTGGACGTTCTGGACGCTCTAGCGGCTGCGTCGACGGCTCTGGGCGCTCTGGACGCTGTAGCGGCTGCGTCGACGGCTCTGGGCGCTCTGGACGCTCTGGCGGCTGCGTCGACGGCTCTGGGCGCTCTGGACGCTCTGGCGGCTGCGTCGACGGCTCTGGGCGCTCTGGACGCTCTGGCGGCTGCGTCGACGGCTCTGGGCGCTCTGGACGCTCTGGCGGCTGCGTCGACGGCTCTGGGCGCTCTAGACGCTCTGGCGGCTGCGTCGACGGCTCTGGGCGCTCTAGACGCTCTGGCGGCTGCGTCGACGGCTCTGGGCGCTCTAGACGCTCTGGCGGCTGCGTCGACGGCTCTGGTCGCTCTAGACGCTCTGGCGGCTGGGTCGGATCCCCCTTCCTCCTGTTCTTCCTTCGAGGTCGCGGAGCAGATAGAGGATGTGGTGGTGCTCTTAAGTCGGAGGAGGACCCCCCAGACGAAGACTCCCAGGAGATCCTCCTCTCACGCTTCCCTCGAAGGGGCGGAGGCGGGGAGCGGCTCTCTGGAGCCAGAGGAGAGAGTTCAGGGTCGCCGAACCCCCACATCCCGACGGTCCTTCCCTCCCGGATGGGCGGGAGTCGATGGGGTTCGGCGGTTCGGGTCGGGTTCCACCTGACGTTGGCCACGGGTCCGCATACGAGCGGGTCATAAGACTCGTAACCCGACTCGTATGCGGGGCGGCAACCCTTTCCCCGTCTCGCCAGGCGAGTACCGGTGTACATGTCCGCTGGGTTCTTTTCTGGCACGTTCGTTCTGTCAGGAATCGGGGAACACAAAACACGAACCCAGATGCGGACGTACAAAAAAAAGGGAATTTATTGCAAAAACAGGGGAAAAACAGGAAAACAAAACCCACGAGGGGGCAAAACAAGACAAGGGCAACAGTACTACACGAAACTGACACTAACTAACAATACTAACATTGAACTCTTCCAACACAAAAACAGATCAAGACTAAAATATACATAAACTTACTGGAACCAACAGGGCAGAAAACAAGCATAGGACAAGGCATAAAACAAGACGAACGTGCACTGGACAACAAACACAAGGACTCTTAAATAGGGAGAAAGTAAATTACATACAGCTGAAAATAATCACGAGTAAGGGATCGGGGAAAAAGTGACGAGACCCGGGAAATGCGTGGTCGAAATAAACCAATACTACAACCACACACTTCCCACATAGAACATATGTACTGTCAGAACCCTGCCATGCTAAACTAGACTAAAATACCAACAGGATCCGGCAGGATTCTGACAGTGTATTAATATTTTTAAGTGTAACAATTTATGATTTGCAAAAATAACTGTTGCATCTGTGTAGATTAGAAAAGCAAAGTGTGCGCGCATTGTGCACGCTATACATTATGGTCAAGCATGCGCCCTTAAAATAGCATAATGAACAACGCGCAACGCGCCACTGACTTTAAACTTTTTTTTTCTGGTCAGTGGCGCAATTGTTTTTTGAAACTGCAAAATAGCATCAGGGATGGTTTGCGCCGGAACACGCCTCCTTTTTTGCGCTGAACCACCCAGGGAGCGCAAGTTCATTCCCTAGTTTGCCGACATGCTTCTGTGACGGGAAAAACCCGCTGTGCGCCGGGGCAAAATACGAATAATACATGCGTCACTGACAAAGTCAATTGCGCTGGGTGCAAGATAGAGCCCTGAATGTCATGTGTTTAACACATAATGGACAGCAAAATATTTCATCAGCATCACACAAAAGGTATGTATGATTTGCCAAAAGCTATAGCAGTTTTTAAAGACCATAATCTGCTTTCCTCTGTTTTTAACGCACATGTTTTGTGATAATTGGTATGTAATAATTATCAAGCAATGCACTTATGATGATTCGCCCTTAAGAAAATAAAACAAACAAACACATTTTATTTGTAGTAACCACAAATTTACTATAGTCTCACCATGATAACAATGGTAATTTATTTGTAGTAAAACTACAGTATGATACTACAAATTGTAATAAATTTGCTAAAAAAAACATGGTTATTAAAAAAGTAAAGAAATGGCTAATTTTACTCTGATAGCTGTAAACATAACCCACAATAGATTTGAAAAAAAGAGATTTGTTTTACTGTGATGTTTACTTTAGAACTGTAAATATGATTATGTATAAGAGTAAAGGTACAGTACAGTTTTTTTATCAAAATATAAAATTGTGTTAGTACAAGCAGGGTAAAGATAAATGTTCATGTATGACTATAATACAGTAATAAATGAGTGTTGATTTGGAATAAATAAACCAAATTTGTTGATGACATAGTATCCGGCTCTTCAGATGTATTTCAAAACCTGATGTGGTCCTTGAGTCAAAAGTTTTTGCCTTCCCCTGGTCCAACGGATGGCACAACCATGACACAACCAACCAAAATGTGATCCACCATTAGGCTGGAGTATACCGTCAATCTGATGTACCACTGGATCGGAGGGCTATCAGTTACTGCCTGATAATTAATTAGGGGAGAACTGAGGCGGAAGTAATACGGGACAAAAGTAACAAAGCGATTTTCTCAGAGCCCTGACTACATTTGCATTTCAAACTTTATGATAGCTTCTTTAGCACGCAACCCTAGAGCTGGCAAATATTGTTATTTCATCAGTGCATACACGTGGTTTACTTTATTTACTGAAAATTACTTATAAAGGGCAAACAAAAACATTTTGGAAATTTTAATTTGGAAATCTGTATTATTTTGAATATATTACACTTTGTTTGGAAATACTAACAAGACTTTGAAATATTACACACACATACCTTCCTCTTGTTCCCTTGCTTCACATTTTTCCCCCTTTTTTTTGCTCCAGACGGATAGCTCCATTTTGATGCCATGTTTCTCAATCTGAAGGCTACAGCCTCCGGAGGTTGCATATGTACACTGCATACGTCATCAAGCTTGGTTTATTTAAGTTAACTGAGCATGTAATTCACAAGTCATAAGCATATTATAACAACGTACAATTAACTAAGAATAATGGTCAACTTTATAATTGTCAATATTCTGAAATCCATATTTATTTTTAGTATTTTTAAAACCCCGCATACATCTGCATGTTTGCCAATTATTAAAATTAAAGTGTTTTGTTTACATTAAACATAATAATAATAATTTTAAATTGGTATAATGGTATTTAAATTATTTTGAGATTAAAGGGGCCCCTAGTGGTGAAGGGGCCCTATGCAAATTGCGTAATTTGCGTATAGGAAGGACCGGCACTGCAACCAAGAAAGCATTTTTGTTTTATGAACATGCAGAAAAACTTGCAGCTCTGATTTTATTGTTGTTCTATAAATGACAGAAATAATTTGTAGCAGTTTTTCATGCTATAATCCACATATTTTAAAAGAGCAATGAATATTGGTCATATCAAAATCATTGTCTATAGCAGGGTACCCATACCTACCCATATTTGAGAGGTGGTTACAAGAGAACTAATGAAGGTAGGATGAAACTTAAAGCAGAGGGTCTGTTCTTTCATTTGGTATATTGGATGTTTATATATTTATAGAAGAAAATTTTTCTGGAAGGCATTAAAATTTTGTGAAAATCACGAACAATGCTGGTGCTGGCTGGCAAATAAAAAAATAAAATAAAAAACTCTGGCAGTGAAAGAGTTTATAATAAAAGTTTGATCACACGCACAGTTAGACATTTTACTATGGAGATTTAAACTTCATCACTAATTAAAGAAGGATTACTGACATTTCATGAAGTTCAGCTTCCCTACTCGATACAGAAAAAGAAGAGGCTGCACCAAATCAGCAAAAAGAAAGCAAAGATAAACAAAAGCCGCGACCATGACAGAATTTAGACTCCATAGGTAAGTAATAAGTAGTAAAGTAATTTCTGGAGCGTTTATGACTACCGTGGCCACAGTTATTATAAGAATGAGATGAAACGCTCTTCTCTTCATGTGACTTTCCTCCTCTCTCTCTCTCCCTCTCTCTCCTGGTCCTGACTGCTTCAGAGCTCGGAGAACGGAGGGGTTACTTGACTGTAACCTTGTTCCCTGAAAAAGCGGAACGAGATGCTGCGCTGCTAAGCGCTATGGGAAACGTCTTTATCGTTGACCAGCTGAATATAGTGTGCAAACACGTCAATGAAATTGACCCGTAGGTATATAGCCTCGGTTGATGACGACATCACAGCGCACCCGATGTGAGGCTATAAAATAGATGAGCAACAGCTGTGTCATCAGATCTTTTGTTTGAAGACCAGTCCTGGGACATCTACTGTACGGCAAGACAGCGCAGCATCTCGTTCCGCTTTTTCAGGGAACAAGGTTACAGTCAAGTAACCCCTCCGTTCCCTATCAAAAGCTTTACTCGATGCTGCGCTGCTAAGCGCTATGGGGAACGACAATACCCACGCTGCCGTGCTTGGAGATGTCTGGACCCCTTACGGATGTGTAAGTGTGTGCACAAGGACCGCAAAGAAATCTCAGACATAAACAACCAAGCTAAAAATAGTGGATGTGTGCGGAAAGGATGCTCCTGCCGCCTCACAAACATCTATAAGAAGGCACCCCTTCCTAATAAATAGCAGTGGGGAATACCCCTTTATGGAAAAATGGTTTAGACAGCAGCTTGAGATGTTGACTCGAGGACATGAGACCCTGGAGTGACATGAGCATCCAAGCTATAAAATCTTATGAATGTATGCGGAGAGGACCAGCCCGCCGCATCACAAACGCTCTGTAAGGAGGCACCCCTTACTAAAAGTAGCAGTGGGGGATACCCCTTTTATGGACAAATGGCATAGACATCAGCTTGAGATGTTGACTCGAGGACAGGAAATCCTGGAGTGACATGAGCATCCAAGCTATAAAATCTTATGAATGTATGCGGAGAGGACCAGCCTGCCGCATCACAAACGCTCTGCAAGGAGGCCCCTTTTACTAAAGCAGTAGAAGAGGCTACTCCCCTGGTGGAGTTAGCTCTCAGACCTGCTGGCGAGACTTGACAGCGCACCTCAAAGGCAAGAGCAATGGCATCCCTAACACAATGTGATATGGACTGCCTTATGGCCGCAGCACCTCTGTTGCGGCCCCCAAAACAGACAAACAACTGCTCTGACTTACGCCACTGGCTAGTGCGGTGGACATAAGTCTGAAGAGCACGGACTGGACACAATCTGTGGTATAACTCCTGCTCCGGCGTGGTGAACGGCGGAGGGCAGAAAGTCTCAAGAATGACCGGATGTGTAGTCGAAAAGGGAACCTTACGCAGGTAATCAAGATAAGGATGTAAAATCAACTTCACCATTCCTGGGGCAAAATCTAGACAGGATGGCGAGATCGCCAGAGCCTGCATATCCCCAATTCTTTTTAAAGAAGTTATCGCCATTAGAACAACCATCTTTAGCGTCAGAAGTCTATCAGATGCTGACTCTAGAGGTTCAAAAGGAGGTCTGAACCAGACCCTCAAGGACTATAGCTAGGTCCCACGAAGGAATCTTAGTTCTTGCTGTAGGCCTCAATCGTTGGATGCCTCCCGAGCGGCGCCCCGTCCACCAAAGCGTGGCAAGCCGAAAAAGCGGCCACATAAAACCTGAGAGTGGATGGGCATAAGCTGCTGACAGCTTTTCCTGCAGAAAACTCAGAACTGTAGCAAACTGGCAGTTAACAGGATCTGCATTATGTGTCATGCACCATGCTTCAAAGACACCCTATTTAAAGGCATAATTCTTTCTAGTGGAAGGAGCCCTAGCACTCAAAATAGTGTCAGTAACATCAGGCGACAAACCTCAGTTGGTACCCTTAGGAGCCAAACATGGAGATTCCACAGGTCGGGCCTGAGATGCATTATCATGAGACAGAACGCCCCTCCTCTCCGGACTTGCCCATGGCGAGCCGTTGAGGAGAGATATTATCTCTAAAAAAACCATACTCTGTTCAGCCAACGCGGTGCTATCAGAAAGAGGCAAGAGCCTTGCTGGCGAACTCTGGCTAGAACCTGCGGGAGCAGCGCCACTGGAGGAAACGCATAAAGGCGTTTGTCCGGCCATGTGTGCGCCATTGCGTCCAGACCCAGGGGGGCTGGGGAACTCAGAGAGAAGTAAAGGAGACATTGCGCTATCTGAAAAGAGGCCAAGAGGTCCACTTTCTCTCTGTAAAATCAGGTCCATATCTGAGACACTATGTCTGGGTGGGGTTTCCAATCCCCAGTCGATAATGTCTGCCTGGACAGTAAATCTGGTCCTACATATAGGTTTTCTGGGATGTACACTGTTCTGAGTGACAGGAACTTGTCCTGAGCCCAGAGAAAAATCTGCCTCACTATCTTGTTCAGATTGCGCGAGCGCCGACCTCCCTGGTGACTTAAGTATGAGACTGTCGCTGTGTTGTCCACCCGCACTAGGACATGACAGCTTCTCATTTGGCGGAGAAAATATTTCAGGGTCAGAAATACAGCCGTCAGCTCTAGGCAATTGATGTGCCAACCGAGCTGATGACCCTCCCATTCCCCTTGAGCTGGACGACCATCTAAGGTCGCACCCCAGCCCGTCAGGGAGGCGTCTGTCATTAGCAGTTTGCGATGACAAGTCGCTCATAGCGTGGGACCCAAGGCAACAAACCGGGGTCTTATCCACATAGTTAGTGTATGAAGCCCGTGGCGCATCACTTTAATCAGCCTTTGAGGGTTGGCCCTTGGATGAAACCCTCCGGCTCTGAAACGGCGTCATATGCAACAGCCCCAAAGAAATCACCGTGGATGCTGATGCCATAAACCCTAATATCCTCTGATATTATTTCACAGTGAGATCCTGGCCTAGCCTGACTCTGCTCAGGGTATGCTGAATGGCCTCGATTCGTGCGGGAGACAAATGTGCCCGCATCGTAATCGAATCCCAGACTATCCCTAAATAAGTCATTCTCTGGGCATGAGAAAGAACGCTTTTCTTGGCGTTGAGTCTCAACCCTAGAAAAAGTAGATGTGCTAACACAATGTTTTTGTGTTGGAGCGCCATCTATCGCGATTTTGCTAATATTAGCCAATCATCCATGTAATTTAAAATGCGGATGCCCCGGAGTCTCAATGGAGCCAGTGCTGCATCCATACATTTTGTGTGTGTGCGGGGTGATAAAGCTAGGCAGACTGTAAGAACCAGGAAGTATCTGCTGTAAAAGCCTGACCTTCTCTCTGGAAGGGGAACATGTTCTATGGCCCCTTTCATCAGTAGAGTTTGTATTTCTTGCAACAGTACGTGCGTTCGTTCCGGTCTCACGGAAGTGAATATCACGCCATTGAAGTGCGGAGGACGACGAATAAATTGGATTATGTATCCTAAGTGTACTGTGCTTATTACCCAAGCAGAAACGGCTGGCAGGAGTTTCCACGCTGCCAGACTCTCTGATAATGGTATTAATTTTATTATTTCCTCTTAGGGGAATGCTAAAAACCCTGCACGGGGGGCCTTTAACATTGAAGACAGAGGGCCTTTAACATTATGCTGGAATCCATCGTCTCGCCTGCACTCAAATCCTTTAACAGATCAGCCTGGCATGCCTGTAATATTGCCATAGTATGCAGCGCAGCACCAGCCTGACCTGCGGCTTGATAAGCTTTGCCCACGAGAGCTGAAGTTATTCTACACGGTTTCGTGGGCAGGGTAGGCTTCTTTAATGAGGATGCCGAGCCAGGCGAGAGATAACTCGCGTGCGTCTCTTTCACCTGTGGCATTTCGGTATATCCGCGCGTCTTCGTACCCACGATAGTCGTAAATTGACGCCGTGGGCATGAAGCACGCAATGAGTATGGTCTTTCCCATGATTTATTTAATTCACCATGGAGATCCTCAAAGAAAGAGAGAGGCTCATGTTTCGTCCTCTCCCTTTGTCACTATAGAAACCTATCCGCTAGTTTGCTTTGTTTGGGGTTCTCTGGCTCGCGAGGCCAATCAATTTGCAACCTGGCGCGTGTTACCACCTCGAGAAGCTCCTCGACTCGGAGGCTGGTTTATGAAACTCCGCAGAACCGAGAGAGATATCATCAACGTCATTATTATAATTACCCCCACATAACCCGAAGAAACACCGGAGTGCGCTTCGGAATCACGCGAAGAAATATAACTTAATTTAAGGTTGCGGTCAGAAATAATCACGGCGAGCACGAATCATTTATATTGTGAATGATTCACAATGCTCGCACTCATCAGACTGTACAAAGCCATGACCGCATGCTCCTCCCCCAAACACACAAAACAGTTAAGTGTGTGTGTCGTCCTTCGCCATAAAGCGAAAACAAACACGACTTAGACTGCTCGTGACTCTTCTTACTCATATTTTCCTTTTAACCTAAACTCCTTTAAAATCGGAAAGAGAGAAAGTCTGCACTCTATCTTGTTGGAATCTAACTCCTAACAAAGATCTCAAGTGAAGTTCAAAAGGTAAGAGAGAGATTTGCATTTCAGTGTAGCACACACTCATTTAGTAGCTCATCTATTTTATAGCCTCGCATCGGGTGCGCTGTGATGTCGTCATCAACCGAGGCTATATACCTCCGGGTCAATTTCATTGACGTGTTTGCACACTATATTCAGCTGGTCAACGATAAAGACGTTTCCCATAGCGCTTAGCAGCGCAGCATCGAGTAAAGCTTTTGATAGGGAACAGCCACACAACAAAACAACTGAATGGAGAAGAAGAGGAAGAACTGCACAAATATGGAAATCAAATAAAACTGATAGAGCAAAAACAACTGTGTCATAAAATAGAATATACAGAAGACAAAACATGTGATCCAGGCAACAGCACAACACATCAGTCTGTATCTGAGAGGATTGAACTTCAGAAAGGTTACAGGATGAACCACAGCCAGGTAACGCTCGACACAGATCAGACACTGAAACAGAGGATGCCCGGTGATTGGAAATCCATCTAAAAAATTCCTAGCTTCCCCAACACTTGCCAATTCAGAAGGGAAAAGACCCAAAAGACAGTCTGTGCGATAGACAATCTCACAGATAGAGGAGTTGAGAATGAAGATTTCTGCTGCAAGTCCATTTCCAGTTCCTTTTACAATGAGCCAAATCACAGAGGAGTTGATAGGAAAACTCAACAGAAGAGTCAATATGTTTACCACTGTAATGCCCCAATCATTTTTCGCCATATTGTTATTGTCGTGACTTTGGTTTATTCACTGCTTTATTTTGGGTTCTCAGTGTTGGTGTTTGTGTTTATTGCTTCACACGTGCGCGTCTCAGTCACGGGTGTAATCAGTGTTATTTGTTTCACCTGCGCCACTCACCTGCAGCTCATTTCATGGCCATTCGGTTCTGCATTTAATCCCTGTGTGTTTCAGTGTTCGTTGCAAGTCCGTCTTAGTATGTGCTCGCCGGTTTCTAGCGCTGCTAGATTCTAGTCTTGTCCTGTCCTGTTTTTCCCAGTACTCTTGTCAGTTTTATTTGCCCCTTCTCAGTCTGTGCTATCTGCTACCCGTAGGTTTTGGATACCAGTGTCTGCTCATCTTCTGATCTCCGTTTTCCCATCCGCTGCTTTAAGACTGCCTTTCCCTCAGCAGCTTAGGATTCTCACCGCAGCCCGGTCGCTGTCCAGCTGGGCGGTCATTCGCCTGGGGAGCTGTCCAGCGTCTCCTGTCAGCTCACAGCACCACTAACGCTCTCTCTCTCTCTGCCCGCCTCAGGATCATCTCGCTCGCCTGACTAGTTGGCGTTGTGCCCTTGTGAGCTGTGGATCTCTCCTGCTGTGTCGTGTGATCTCCTCTTTCTCTCTCCCACCGTTCGCCTGAGTGTGGCAGTCGCCCGGACGTGTGTGGTCTATCTCTGAGCCCAGCGTGTGTGTCATCTCCATTCTGCCGTCTGCCTAGGAGTGGCCATTGCGCCCAGACGTGCTACTGACTTTATTGTTTATTTTTAATAAATATTTTTGTCATCTGCTCTGGGATCTCTCTGTCTGTTTCTCAGCCTAACAGTTATAGGCTGAATTATTAAAGTAATTTAATTCATTAGTAGAGGAGATCTCACATGTTACATTCATCTCTTCCAGGGCCGGCCCTGGGCATAGGCGGAATAGGCAAATGCTAAGGGCGCCGCCGACCCCTTGGGGCGTCCGTGCGCCCAAATTATTATTTTTTTAATATATGTATATAAACATTTAACTATAAATATTTATATATTTTATAATATAAATATTTTGCACAAGAAAACAGCAGTTATCAATGAATTATTAGTAGCATAGTATCTCGGAAGATCGTGCTTGTTAAATAGCTCTGTGGCTATACTGCACTGAAGCGGCAGTTTAAAATATAAACCCAGAATTAAATTCAGCGAACGTCAAGAACAAGAAAACGGAAAAAACAATCAGACAGAGACGCGGAATTTACATAATGTTACACAGACCATGTTTAAATTGCAATGTTTCTGCACAGAAATACCAACTTATTCACTTTGTTTGGTATTAATAAGCAGCGCATTGGAGTGCTGGCCGCGGTGCTGAAGACGCGCTCGGACGGAGTACTGGTGGCAGCACAGATATTTACGTGCAACCTATTGGAAACTATTAGGCCTATTCGTTATTATATAATTAGTATTCGTTGTTTTTCTTTATTACTTCCACTTAAGAAGAGTTCTGCACTTTTTTTTCAATATTTCTCTTTATATAAATACTATTTTGTACTTAAATCTATAATTTCATTATTTTACTAACCCAACTAACTCATCTGCGCTTTCCGATAGGTTGCACGTAAGGAGAATAGTATAGCTTTCTTCCCCTTGAGAAGAGTTCTGCACTTTTAAACATAAAAAAAATATATCTCTTTACAAAAAAAAAAAAACTTTTTTCTTCTATTTAAAAGCTTTAATTTCGTTATTTTACTAACCCAGCTAATGACTCCTCCATTTCCGATAGATTGCACGTACTGTAGATATCTGTGTATATGTGCCATCACGCGTCTTCAGCACCGCGGGGAGCAGCCAGCACTCCAATGTGCAGCTTATTAATACCAGACAAAGTTGGTATTTCTGTCCAGAAACATTGAAATTTATACATGGTCCGTGTAACGTAATTTAAATCCCGCGTCTTGGCCGTATTGTTTTTTCTTGTTCTTGACGTTCGCTGAATTCTGGGTTTATATTTGAAACTGCCGCTCCAGTGCAGTATAGCCACAAAGCTATTTAACAATGAGCACAATCTCCCGAGACACTACAACATGCTACTAATAATTCATTAATAAGAGCTGTTTTCTTGTACACAATTAAATATTTTAAGTTAAATGTACAGTGTTAAAACATGTAAAAAAGACAAGATTTTAACAATGTCAAGATCAAATGCCTGAGTAACAGGGTATTGTGTGTATGTGTTCGTGTGTTTGTGTGTGTTTCCAAAACATTTTCAAAATAAAGAAAAACAAGACAAAGCTGTGCAGTTTGTTTCTGTGTAAGTTTATGAATAAAATGATTGGAACACAATTGTGATTCTGTGATTCTAAAGGGCACCAGGTGAAATCTTGCCTAGGGCAGCAAATTGGCCAGGGCCGGCCCTGATCTCTTCAATGAGTTCAGTCAATAAAATAAAATGGCAATCTATAAATGAGAATTCAAGGAAGTGTTAGTACACCAGAACATTGAAAAGACTGTTCACTGAAAAATGAAAAATGTATAAAATGACATGGGATGTACAGGTATATCTCTTAAATGTAATGTTTACTTTTTTACAGATAAACACACTAATTCATTTGAACATAATTTATCATCAAGTGCACTAATTTCCAACAAGATTAAATCAGCTTGTTTTGGATTAAAATGTCATTTTAAATAAAATACATGAAATCATTCATTTATTTACCTATACCTGCAGCTGTTTGCTTTTTCATATGATGTATTCTTGTACATTTAGATAATGCAACTTGCAAACATTATCTAGCAGGAAGCCTGAACATCATGCAAATGTGTGATATTTGTGACATCTTTACATGCATGTTGTTTTAATTCAATTCAATTCAATTCAATTTTATTTATATAGCGCTTTTCACAATTGTTAATTGTTGCAAAGCAGCTTTACATGAGTAGATGTAGAGGAGAACATTGAAAATCAATACATAGTATAAGAAGTAGAATATAGCGGCTAAGGATAAAAAACCGTGTAAGCGAGCATATTAATAATGTAACGTATACAGTAAAGTGCTAAGTTAAGCCAAAGTTGGCTGACTCTCCCTGGGACTAAAAAACCCCCTAGGAGAAAACCCAATGGGAAAAAATCCTAGAAGGACAAAAAACCCTAGGGAGAGATTAATATTTATATTTATAATATATAGACACGGTAGGGATAGGAAGCGTGTAAGCGGATTAAACTGGTTCAGCCGGTGGCCGTTGGTTGCGCATCGGTTGGGCGTCACGTTGAAGGACAGCCAGTTGATTAGTGGTGCGATGACCTTCACAGCAACAGGAACTGGGTCTGTTTGTCTCATTGTCCTCAGAGTCGAGGACGAGACAGGGAGACAAAAACAGAATTCTATTAGCGTAGGGGCCGTTCGCATGTAATGCAAGTGTCATACATTATAGTGGTTTAATTCAGCTCGGTTCCAGACAGGCTAACTATTGCGGCAAGAGTAAATTACCCGTATGAGGTATGTGAGTGCTTTGTTCTAGACAAAATAACTACTGCGGGAAAAGTACATTTACTGGACATTCTATGTGAATGCTTTGTTAAAGAAGAATGTCTTAAGTTTAGATTTAAATTGATCGACTGTGTCTGATACTCGAACATTATTTGGTAAATCATTCCAGAGCTTAGGGGCTAAGTAGGAAAAGGATCTACCACCTTTAGACACTTTTGATATTCTAGGGATAATTAAGTAACCCGAATTTTGTGATCGCAGTTTACGTGGTGGATTGTATTCTGATAGTAGTTCTTTTATATACGAGGGCGCTAGGCCATTTAAGGCTTTGTAGGTGATTAGTAATATTTTAAATTGTATGCGATATTTAACTGGTAGCCAGTGTAAAGATGCCAGAATTGGACTAATGTGGTCATACTTTTTAGATCGAGTAAGCACTCTTGCGGCGGCGTTTTGAACCAGCTGTAGCTTGTTTACCTGATTTGCATGGCATCCCCCGAGTAACGAGTTACAATAGTCTAATCTAGAGGTCATAAAAGCATGGATAAGCTTTTCTGCATCTGATGCAGACAGCATATGGCGTATTTTTGAGATATTTCTAAGATGGAAAAATGCTGTGCGGCAGACGTTGGAGATATGACTATCGAAAGATAGATTGCTGTCAAACATTACGCCTAAATTCTTAACCGTGGAAGATGGCACCACCGTGCAGCCATCTATGGGCAACTTGTAATCTGACATATTATGTTTGGAGCGATTTGGTTCAATAATAAGTATCTCTGTCTTATTGGAGTTTAGCATAAGAAAGTTATGTGCCATCCAGTCCCTAATATCACTAATGCAGTCTGTTAGCTTAGCAAACTGGTGGGTTTCGCTAGGATGTGACGAGATGTAAAGCTGGGTATCATCCGCATAGCAGTGAAAACTTATGTTATGTTTCCTGATAATGTCTCCTAGAGGTAACATATATAACGAGAATAGGATAGGGCCTAGAACTGATCCCTGAGGTACGCCGTATTTAACGGGGGAGTGATGTGACTCTTCCTCATTTACATAAACAAAGTGATATCGATTGGTTAGATACGATCTAAACCAGGCTAACGCTTGACCACTGATGCCAACATAGTTTTCTAGTCTATTGAGTAGGATTCTGTGATCTATTGTGTCAAAGGCTGCACTAAGGTCTAGTAATATAAGGATTGAGATTTCACCACGATCGGATGTTAATAGGAGGTCATTTGTAACTCTAAGCAGCGCTGTCTCTGTGCTATGGTGGGGCCTGAATCCTGATTGGAACTTTTCATATGTATTATTATTCGCTATGAATGTGCGTAGCTGGCTTGCCACTATTTTTTCTAATATTTTAGAAAGAAAAGGTAGATTTGAGATTGGTCTAAAGTTATTAAGATCTCCCTGGTCAAGGTTTGGTTTTTTAATGAGCGGTCTAATAACTGCTAGTTTGAAAGCTGTTGGAACGTATCCTAATTCCAGCGATGAGTTAAAGATATTTAGTACCGAGTCGGACACTACATGAAATACCTCTTTTAGTAATTTTGTGGGAATGGGGTCTAATATACAGGACGATGATTTAGATGACGTTACTAATTTAGAGAGCTCTTCTATTGTAGTAGGTTTAAATGACTCAAGATGTTCGTATGATAATCTAGTGGTAAATGTACTATTGGGTTGAGTGGTGGCTGCTTGCGTAGTTTCTATGTTTTCCCTAATAGAAATAATTTTGTTAGTAAAGAAGTTCATGAAGTCGTTACTATTGTGTTGGAATTTACTATTAGTTTCTGTTTGTTCTTTGTTTCTAGTCAGTTTCGCAACTGTGCTAAAGAGGAAACGAGGGTTGTTATGATTTTCTTTAATAAGCGTACTGAGATAGGTAGATCTGGCGGTTTTAATAGCCTGTCTGTAGTGTTGAACACTCTCTTTCCATGCTGAACGCCATACTTCTAACTTTGTGTTTCGGTAGTTTCTTTCCATTTTTCTAGCTACTTTTTTAAGGGCTGCAGTATGATGGTCATACCATGGAGCTGGCGTTTTTCCTTTGATTCTCTTTTTTCGTATGGGAGCAACGGCATCCATTGTGCTAGAGCAAACGTTGTTCAGGTTTTCTATTATAATATCCAGATCTTCACGGTTATCTGCTACATGTTTCATTTGAGACAGGTCTGGAAGAGTGCTAATAAAGCTATCTTTAGTGGTGGAAATTATTGTTCTGGCTAATCTGTAGCATGTTGTAGACTGAGCGGTCCTATCTAGAAGTATTGTGTATGACACAAGGCAATGGTCTGAAACGGCATCGCTCTGGGGTGATATTTCGATGTCATTAATATTGAGTCCGAGTGACAGAATTAAGTCTAATGTGTGCTTACGAGTATGCGTGGGTCCAGACACGTTTTGTTTAATACCGAGAGAATTTAGAACATCCATAAACGCACGTCCTAATGCATCTGTTGAGTTATCCACATGGATGTTAAAATCACCAACGATAAGAGCTTTGTCTACAGTGACTGTAAGCTCAGATAGGAAGTCTGCTATTTCTTTAAGAAAATCTGTGTGGTGGCCCGGAGGCCTATATATGGTAGCTAAAATGAACGAAAGCTGTTTGTTGTTACGATCAGTTATTTCCATGTTTAACAGTATTATTTCAAACGAATTAAATTTTAGTTCTGATTTATGGTTTACTTTGAACATTTTGTTGTATATTGTAGCTACACCACCCCCTCTCCCTTTTAGGCGAGGAACGTGTTTATAATAATAGTCTTGTGGGGTGGATTCGTTTAAACTGATGTAATCGTCTGCTTTAAGCCAGGTCTCTGTTAAACAGAGTGCATCTAAGTTTTGGTCAGTAATTATTTCATTGATAATAGGTTCTTTATTGGTAAGCGATCTAATGTTAAGAAGGCCGAATTTTAACATTTGAGTTTCATCTTTTAGTGTATTGTGTTCTAATTTTATGTTAATAAGATTTGTACGAGACGAGGTAGACGGTGCTCTGTATTTATTTGTTCGAGGAACAGACACAGTCGAGATGTGTTGGTACTCTGGTAAAAAAGGCTCTATGTGCTGGGATATATGTGATCTTGACATGTCAAGGCAGCTAACAGACTGATGGGTAAGCCGATCTGTCTGTTTCCTGACCTGGGCCCTGGATAGTCAGACTATATCAAAAGTAAGACTATTGGTCAGATTTCTAGAGAGTATAGCACTACCTTCCGGAGACGGATGGAGGCCATCTCTCTTTAGCAGGTCAGGTCTTCCCCGGAAATGCTTCCAATTGTCTATAAACCCTACGTTATGCTGAGGGCACCACTTTGACATCCAGCCATGAAGAGACACTAATCTACTGTAAGTTTCATCTCCCCGGTAGGCGGGGAGGGGACCAGAGCAAATTACATTGTCTGACATTGTTTTTGCAATTTCACACACCTCTTTAATAGTATCTTTGGTGATCTCCGACTGGCGGAGTCTGGTGTCATTCGTGCCGGCGTGAATAACAATCTTAGAAAACTTACGTTTAGCATTAGCCAGCACTTTTAATTTGGATCTAATGTCAGACGCTCTGGCTCCCGGTATACAATCGACTATGGTGGCTGGTGCCTCAATGTCAACGTTCCTGAGTATAGAATCTCCAATAACCAGGGCACTTTTAACAGACGTCTCAGCCGGTGTATTGCTGAGTGGAGAAAATCTGTTTGATATTAAAACAGGAGCGTGATTTGGGTGCCGAATGTGACTATGCCGCCTGACAGTCACCCAGTTAGTCAGCCGCCTTGACTCTGAAGTCGGAACCGAGCCATGTGTATTACGCTTAACACTAGGCGCACCCGAAACAGTGTTTGTAACAATAACATTAGCGGTCTTACTGTCCTCAACTAGCGTTCGGATGCGCGCTTCTAGTTCAGCAACCTTCTCCGTCAGCCTTACTACTTCAATACACTTAGCACATGTAAACCCCTCTATGCTGACGGAAGAAGCTAAACTGTACATGTGGCAAGTAGTGCAGGTTACAATGACAAGCGGAGTCTTACCGTGTTCATGCTGGGCGATGGCGTCTCCGTTCGCCTGAACGCGGTCCTTGAAGCTGCATCGAGACGGGTGCTGGCTCGCAGTACGCCTCGGCCGCCTACGAGTGTCTGTGGTCAGGGTGATGTGAGGCACGCTGACTCTGCGAAGGCCGGGCAGCACCTCCTTCACAGCTTCCCGATCTGGTGTGGAGAGATCAGAAAAGCATACCTCGGATGAATCCGCCATTAGATCGCCAAAGAAGGCAGGTTTAAGTAAACAGACGGTAAGAAATGCTAGAGGGCTATATGCTAAAACTGGGTGTTACAAGTGATAAAATCGTTTCGCTTAGTAATACAATTCAGTAATCGTCAAGGTAAAGTATTCCTAAGATAAACTAATAAGTTATATTATATAGATAGGAATAAGATAGTGAAAAAATAGGATTTAGCTGATAAGCTCAACGGAGCTTCGGGCTTGCGACTCCTCTCTTCGTCTTTCTCTCAGCGTCTCTCTCTGATGACGTTGCGTCTCTATAAGACGACGATCAGTCAAAAAAAAAATCAGACAGATTTTAGATGGTTTGCTGAATGGAACTCAATTTTTAAAAAGTCAATCAATTCTTCATCATTTTAAGTAGGCAAAATATGAATTTTAACACAAACATAATAGAAAATCATTCTCTATTGAGATAACAACAATACTCGGTGCTAAAATAATCTCCCCACACTACAAAATAATAACCACCCGCTTTGAATAATCACAGACAAACTTAAACAACAATCACACCCATTCATGAAAACAGATACACTGCTGACACATGGGATTACACCATGAGAACACATGCAAAGTACTAACAATGTATTATATTTTTATTCTAGTAAATGCATTTCGAAAATTCCACTGACAACACAAAGCTATAATATGAAACAACACAATTTTAGAAAACATTATCAGAAGTAACAACACGTTATAGTAGCTCAGCTCTTTTTGAAATATAGTGAAACTAAAAATTAAATAAAACAAATCTGAATTTTCACAGTCTATGTCACTGAAAAAGATTTAGATTGAGATACGCTGTGGTGTTTTTGCATATTTGTTTTTTCCTATATTCTGGAAAAAAACATTAAAAATGTTGATGTCTGTCACTTTGTTTTTAAATCAGACAGATTCTATTTATGGATGCTTTGTAAGTCATGACTTTTATTGTTTTCCCTGTTTGCTGTTTTAAAGTCTGACTACGCTGTGTGATTTTTGTGGCGCATTTAGCTGGCTTTAAGTGGAAATAATGTGAGCAAGAGCTCAGATATTCTTGGTCGACTTTGTTTATTTTCTTGATGCTCTTTAAAAGAGCACCTCGAGAATGCCACTGTGTTTAAGGGAACTTTGAGCTGTTGGACTGTATGTTGTCTGTTGCGATGGAACACGTGCTTGTGCTGCGCCATTGAAGCAAAAAGAAACTTACTGCTTGTGATTAGACAACTTTACTGTGTGTGTGCGCGCATGCGTGTGTTCATGTCAGAGGTATTATTTATGCTATTATAGCAACATTACACACTAACTAGGGTTTAAAAAAAATCAGAAAGAATGTGACCTTTAAAACATGACATGATGGAATAATTGACAGTGAAAAAGTTTAACACAACCTGTGTTGTATGTGTGTGGGGTGTAGTATATGTTGTTTACCAGGACATGAATAATGTATAATGACATGTTTAACACTGCTTGTTCTGTAAGCATTTATGATTGTTACTGCTGTCATAGCGGGGACTCATCACATACTGTATCAGTTACCAGTACGGTTTGCAGATGAGGGCTGGTGTGATCCCTGACGTTTCGGGTGAAACTAAACAAAATATGTTTGTACAATTCACACAGTTTATGTTCAAATACATGCATTCAATTGTGTGGAAATGGACCATAAATTAAGCAATTTTTAAATTTGTTAGTTAAACCAACAATATTTTTGAATGTTCATATAGAAAAAAAATATTTCACATTGCACAAGAATTTATTATTTAAATAACAATATCATGATTATTCAGCATTAAACAACATTAACTCTGGCACGCAGGTGTACCTAAAAGCCTAAACATTTCAAAACAATGTGTGCTACACAAGCCATTATATAAGGTGACATTACAGCACATTACAGACAGATAGCAACCCACAGAAACACTTTTTATTTGATAAGATCCGCTGTTATTAGGAAAAGCAGATCAGGTCAGATTTTCAGAAAAACATTATTAAAGGTTGACCGATACAATGTTTTTTTTTTATGGCTGATGCTTATATGAAGAGAGCAACATGGCGGATTTTCCGTTATAAGGCCAATATTTAAAATATATCATTATAGTAACTGAGAAACATACAACAATTAGTGAAACTAAATAAACATTGATTTTGCATGTTTAGACAATATTCTTTTAATTTATTTTTTTTATAAAAGGAAAAAATTAAATAAGGTTAAATCATTTCTGCATAAAGATTAAGATAATATTAATAATAAAACAGTATTTCATTCCTTAATATTAACAAATTGCATTAAGTAACTTAAGAGGTTGTTTCACATTCTTAAAGTCAAAAATATATTATTAGACCAAAAAAAAGATTTTTTTCTGTTCTTCTTTTTTGTCTTTGTAAAAACACCATAAAACACTACAATTGCACATCCTTTATAAGTGATATATTTGTTTAGATAAAGAAATGTAGTATCAAAACAGAAAGATGTCTTGTCCTCCTCACACGTGCATGCATAGCTTTAGCTTTCTTGCTGGACCTCTAGCTTCTTATTTTTTTTAAGTTATCAACGCACATATCTGAGGAATAGTCGGTCGCGGGATTTGTCACTGTTTTTGAGGTAAATTTGTTTCAGTTTGATGTCACCAGTTGTAGTCAGCACTGGGCTGCGGATATATGAGACCTCAAAAAACTGTTTGATTGATACTTTGTTGCTTGCCAGACTCGGAGTGTTACACACAACACAATGTGTTAGACCCTGTCCCAAATGGCACACTCAGGACTTTTGGACGGTCTATGGGTCGCTGCATGGGCTCGAGTGTATTTAGCTTGGAACACAATGCTAATGCGCTAGCATGACAAAAGACTATAAACGGTGCAAATCTCAAAGCAGAATGATCAGTATTACTGACACCTGATAAAGTTCAGTTTCTCTACTCTGTAGAAAAACAAAATAGGCTGCACTAAACCACCCAATGCAAAACAAGCAGAACTAATATCTATGATAATGATAATGTTTTCATCTACACTATAAAATAATATTGTTGAAATAATCTTTGGGAGATAAATGATAGCCATGGTCACAGTAGTTATGAGAATGAGATAAAACGCTCTTCTCTTCGTGTGGTTTTCCTCCTCTCTCTCTCTCCCTCTCTCTCCTGGTCCTGACTGCTTCAGAGCTCTGAGAACAGCCACACAACAAAACAACTGAATGAAGAAGGTGATAAAGAACTGAATCAAGGGAATTAATAATATATATAACACGTCAAAAAATGAGATCAAAGCACTCAATACACCAAAGCCAAAAATTGTCATCCAGGCAACAGCACAACACATCAGTCTGTATCTGAGAGGTTTGTACTTCAGAAAGGTTACAGGATGAATCACAGCCAGGTAACGCTCAAGACAAATCAGACACTCAAACAGAGAACGGCTGGTGGTGATTAGTCCATATAAAAGAGGCACGAGTATCCAGACAATATCATCACTGATAAACCCATATGATGAAATAAAAACCAAGAGAGAATCCACACACAGGAAAATCTCACAGATGGAGAGACTGAGAATGAAGATTTCTGCTGCAAGTCCATTTCCAGTTCCTCTTACGATAAGCCAAATCACATAGCAGTTGATGGGAAAATTCATCAGAATGGTGAAGATTTCTACTAGTAAGATCATGTCAAAATCTGTTTCCACTTTAGTGTCATTGAGAAAGAGGAAATCAGAAGAATTTGAACTAAGGGAGATCTCACTGGAGTTGTTCATCTCTTCACTGGACTGAAAAACGGGACTGTGATCTAAGAAATACAAGAAAGTGTTTGACTACCACCATTCAGAACTGTACAGCTTTTATCAAATTGAAGTTAATCTGAATTAAAAGAAAACTACACTCTTAAAAATACAGCTGCTCCACGATGCCATAGAAGAACCATTTTTGACTGAATGGTTCCGTAAAGCAGGGTTTTCAAACTGGGGTCTGGGGACCACCAGGGGTCCTCCATAATGATTTAGGGATTTTAGTAGAAAAGACAAAACATTCTATATTTTTATTATATGTAGAATATGTTATTTTATTTATTATTTATTAATTATATATCTCATTTCTTGCTACACACATTTTAAAATAGTTTAGACTGTATTTGCTTTGTATCATTAGTGTGTTTGTGTTCAGTAACAAGACTTATTGTCAAACTTGCTGCAGTACAAATAAATTTAATTTGAAAAAGTTTATTTTGGGGTTTATACATTTAGCATTACTCTATGTAGCCAATTGTATTTGTTATACATAAATATATATATATATATATATATATATATATATATATATATATATATATATATATACATAAATATATATATATATATATATATATATATATATATATATATTTTAAGTGGGGGTTCTAACAAAAGGTCTATCATGATTGGTGGTCCTTGGCAAAATGTTGACGCGTTCAATACTACGTTCCCAGACTATATGTATATGTAATCATTGACAATACTAGTCATTAGACTAAATTGGACTAAACTATTTTTTTTTTTCACCGCAACAGTCACGGTTTGAAAACCCCTGCAGCAGTTGTATTCACATTAATTTATTTTTAGATTATAGGCCCTATCTATTGCATGGTTTATGCTCATACACTATGCCTAGGGAAATATCAAACACATTACGCATAATAAAGAAAAAGAAATAAAAAAGTTTGTCACCTGAAGAGTGAATCCTGTCCAGTATCTCTACATGTAAATTAATCGCTGTTGTCTTGCACAAAGCTGTCACAAGTATATGAGCACGGATATGTACGTGGATGTGTATTGTAATATATTGTATGTTGCATTATGCAAACAATACATATGCAAATAACGTTTAAAAATGGTTCATAATATATAGTTTTACATTGAAGAGGTTAAGCTATTTGAATAGCACCGCACAGATGCTTGTTATCGATGTAGGCAGAGCAAGGCAAGTTTATTTGTATAGCAAATTTTATACACACATGTCATTCAAAGTGCTTTACATAAAAATGAGAAAACATTATGTAAGAGAAAAATATATGTAAAAATAAAAGAGAGAGACCACAAAATCACAATAAAAACAAAGTTTCATGAAAATTTAAAATAACAATTAAAAGAAAATAAATGCGAATTTAATAAAAACTGTTTGAAACGTGTTATATTTATGTTTTTGAAGGCCGATGCTGATATGAAGAGAGCAACGTGGCCAATTAGACGACATAAAGCTGATATTTAAAATATATCATTATAATAACTGAGAAACATACAAACAATGAGTGAACTAAATAAACATTGATTTTGCATAATAAGACAATATTCTTTTAATAAAAAATACAACCCCAAAACAGAAAAAGTTGGGACACTGTAGAAATTGTGAGTAAAAAAGGAATGGAATAATTTACAAATCTCATTAACTTATATTTTATTCACAGTAGAATATAGATAATGTATCAAATGTTGAAAGTGACATATTTTGAAATGTCATGCCAAATATTGGCTCATTTTGGATTTCATGAGAGCTACACATTCCAAAAAAAGTTGGGACAGGTAGCAATAAGAGGCCAGAAAATTTAAATGTACAAATAAAGAACAGTTGAAAGACCAATTTGCAACTTATTAGGTCAATTGGCAACATGATTGGGTATAAAAAAGCCTCTCAGATTGGCAGTGTCTCTCAGAGGTCAAGATGGGCAGAGAATCACCAATTCTCCCAATGCTGCGGCGAAAAATAGTTTTCTGAGTTTCTCAGAGAAAAATTGCAATGAGATTGAAGTTATCATCATCTACGGTGCAAAATATCATCCAAAGATTCAGAGAATCTGGAACAATCTCTGTGCGTAAGGGTCAAGACCGGAAAACCATACTGGATGCCCATGATCTTCGGGCTCTTAGACGGCACTGCATCACATACAGGAATGCTACTGTAATGGAAATCACAACATGGGCTCTGGAATACTTCCAGAACACATTATCAGTGAACACAATCCACCGTGTCATTCGCTGTTGCCAGCTAAAACTCTATAGGTCAAAAAAGAAGCCATATCTAAACATGACTCAGAAGCGCAGGCGTTTTCTCTGGGCAAGGCTCATTTAAAATGGACTTTGGCAAAGTGGAAAACTGTTCTGTGGTCCAACGAATCAAAATTTGAAGTTCTTTTTGAAAAACTGGGATGCCATTTCATCCGGACTAAAGAGGACAATGACAACCCAAGTTGTTATTAGCGCTCATTTTAGAAACCTGCATCTCTGATGGTTTGGGGTTGCATGAGTGCGTGTGGCATGGTCAGCTTACACATCTGGAAAGGCACCATCAATGCTGAAAGGTTTATCCAAGTTCTATTTATTTATTTACGTTTATTTTAGTAGGGACAGATACAAAGAAGAGACATAAATACACTGTAAACAGTCATTTGATGTATGTATCATAGTGTTTTTAGCCGAAGCAAGTTTACAACACTTGTCCCTAGAGGGGCTTTTAGTTAAAAAAGAAGAGAAAAAAAAGAGAAAAGAAAAAAAGAAATACAGAACAACATTATTAAAAGTGAAGTAAGAACCAGTTTAAATTAAATACAAAAAGAGCAGTATAAAAACTAAATATGAGAGCAGTTTTGTTCCTGAATTAGCCACAATTTAGTATGTTTTTTAAAAGTGAAAAACGTTGGAATACATTTCAAGTGGCCTGGCAGAGAATTCCATAATTTCACCCCTTTTATTGAAAAGGCAGTTTGGGCAAATGATGTTCTACGGTAAGGGATAATGCAATTGCCATTTCATGCTGCTCGGGTGGATCTAGTGCAATTTTGCAATTTTGTTATTAGTTTGCAAAGAGGTGGGGGAGCAGTGTTATTTAGGCATTTAAAAACTAATTTAATAAAATGCAAAGAGATAAAATTATCAAAACTTAAAAGCTTATATTTGCTCAAGATTTTGCAATGATGGTACCTTATTCTCTTCTTGTCCAGGATTTTCAATGCTCGATTATAAAGACACTCTATAGAATTAACTGATGACTGGTGAGCTTGGGACCATGTAGTCAAGCCATATGATATATGTGAAAAAATCATAGAGTTTATAAAAATAAAAGCACAATCAAGAGTCAAGCAATTTCGTATCATCCTAAAACAGCCCAAGTTTGCCCTAATGGTTTTACTAATTTTCTTGATATGACTTTTAAAATTCAGTTGATAGTCTATAATTATTCCCAGGTACTTCACTTCAGATACTTGCTCAATAAGCTCCCCATTAATTTGTACATTCAATAGTTGTGTTACAGGTCGTTTTTTAATAGAAAAGCAGACAGAGTTTGTTTTTTTAGCATTTAAAACTAAACAAGATGAGGCCAGCCAAGATGATATTTTGTCTAAGTTGGCATTCAATTTATCAGCCACAATATTAAAAGTATTACCAGATGCATACACCACTGTGTCATCTGCATACATCTGCAGACCTAAATCTGGACATACATTTGGCAAATCATTAATGTAGAGACTAAAAAGTATTGGTCCCAAAACCGTGCCCTGAGGGATCCCCGTTTCAATTTTGAGAAAGGTGGATCTCACATTATTAATTGTAACACATTGTTCACGGTTTTTTAAATATGATTCAAACCAAAATAATGACTTTTTAGATAAATTAAACTTAGCTAATTTAGAAATTAAGGTCTTGTGATTGACTGTATCAAATGCCTTTTTTAAATCTAGAAATACTGCACCTACTACATTTCCCTTGTCAAGTGATTGTTTGATATTTTCAGTTAATAAACAAATAGCAGATTCTGTAGAATGGTTTTGCCTGAATCCAAATTCTAGATACATATGATCCCATTCAGACGTCGTCTCTTTCAGGGAAGACCTTGCATTTTCCAACATGACAATGCCAGACCACATAGTGCATCAATTACAACATCAAGACTGCATAGAAGAAGGATTTGAGTACTGAAATGGCCAGCCTGCAGTCCAGATCTTTCACCCAAAGAAAAGATTTGGTGCATCATAAAGCGAAAGATGCGACAAAGAAGACCTAAGACAGTTGAGCAACTAGAAGTCTGTATTAGACAAGAATAGGACAACATTCCCATTCCTAAACATTGGTCCTCCTCCAGCTGTTCCTTTATATGCACATTTAACTTTTCTGGCCTCTTATTGCTACCTGTCCCAACTTTTTTTGGAATGTGTAGCTCTCATGAAATCCAAAATGAGCCAATAGTTGGCATGACATTTCAAAATATCTTACTTTCAACATTTGATATGTTATCTATATTCTACTGTGAATAAAATATAAGTTTATGAGATTTGTAAATGATTCCATTCCTTTTTTTACTCACAATTTCTACAGTGTCCCAACTTTTTCTGTTTTGGGGTTGTAAAAAAACTTTTAATAAAGGTAAAATTGTAATGAGGTTAAATAACTACTGCAGATTAAGGTATGCATAATGACAAAAACAGTATTTAATTCCTTAATATTTACAAATTGCAATAAGTTACTTAAGTAAAAGGTTGTTTCACTTTCTTAAAGTCAAAAATATATTATTAGACCAAAAAAGAGATTTGTGTCTGTTCTTCTTTTTTGTCTTCGTAAAACAATACAAAAACACGACAATTGCACAACATAAATTATATATTTGCTTAGAAAGAGACATGTAGCATCAAAACAGAACGATGTCTTGTCCTCCTCACACACGCGCGCACACACAGCTTTAGCTTTCTAGTGACACAAGTTATTGAGTGCAGGGAAAAAAGTGTCTTATATTTTAAGTTACCGAAGCACATATCTGAGAAAGGAGAAAGAGCACTGGGCTGCGGATATGATATGATATATGATATTGGTTGACCACAAATTCACTGACTATTCTAAAGTAATGTTGCAATACCATTACGTTCATGCATGCTGTCATTAGTTACGAAAACCAGGTTTACAGTTAAATGTATAGTTACTAACTCTAAAATCACTTAAAACTCTAAAAATGATGTCTCTTAAATTATTTTTGAACATGAGAAAACAATAAATGATAGACTCAAAAGACAGATGACAAAAGATTATAGACTTTGCAAATCTCAAAGCAGAATGATCAGTATTACTGACACTTGATAAAGTTCAGTTTCCCCACTCGGTAGAAAAACAAAATAGGCTGCACCAAACCACCTAATGCAAAACAAGCAGAACTAATAGCTGTGACTATGAAAAAGATTACATCAAAATGATGAAATAATATAATTGAAATAATCAGTGGGAGATAAGTGATAGCCATGCTGACAGTAGTTATGAGAATGAGATGAAACGCTCTTCTCTTCATGTGGTTTTCCTCCTCTCTCTCTCTCCCTCTCTCTCCTGGTCCTGACTGCTTCAGAGCTCTGAGAACAGCCACACAACAAAACAACTGAATGAAGAAGAAGAGGAGGAACTCAATCAAGGGAATAAAGGAGATTTCATACAAGCCAATAATTGAGCTCAAAGCACTCAATACACCAAAGCCAAATATTGCCACCCAGGCAACAGCACAACACATCAGTCTGTATCTGAGAGGTTTGTACTTCAGAAAGATTACAGGATGAACCACAGCCATGTAACGTTCAACACAGATCAGACACTGAAACAGAGGACGACCAGTGGTGTTTAGTCCATCTAAAAAAATCCACAAGCATCCAAGCAATATCAGCATAGATAAACCAATTTGAAAAAATAAAATTGAGATATTCCACACACAGGAAAATCTCACAGATGGAGAGACTGAGAATGAAGATTTCTGCTGCAAGTCCATTTCCAGATCCTTTTACGATAAGCCAAATCACATAGGAGTTGATGGGAAAATTCATCAGAATGGTGAAGATTTCTACTAGTAAGATCATGTAAAAATATATTTCCACTTTAGTGTCATTGGGAAAGAGGAAATCAGAAGAATTTGAACTAAGTGAGATCTCACTGGAGATGTTCATCTCTTCACTGGACTGAAAAACGGGACTGTGATCTGAGAAACAAGAAAGTGTTTGATTACCATCCTTCAAAACTGTACAGATTTGATCAAATTAAAGTTAATCTGAATAAAAAGAAAACTACAATCTTAAAAAGAACGACTAAATTGGACTACACTGTTTATTCTTTTGTGATATTCATCACAACCCCTGCAGCAGTTCACAGATTGTATTCACATTCATTTCTTTAAGATTATAGGTCCTACCTATTGCATGGTTTATATTCGTACACTATGCCTAGGGTAATAACACACACATTTTTTATAAAAAAAAAAATAGAAATAAAAAGTTGGTCACCTGAAAAGTGAATCCTGTCCAGTATCTCTACATGTACTGTACATGAATCGCTGTTGTCTTGCACAAAGCTTTCACAAGTATATATACACGAATATAAACATAGATGTGTATTGTAATATATTGCATGTTGCATTATGCAAACAATACATTTGCAAATAAAGTTTAAAAAATGATTATTAACAGATAGTCTTACATTGAAAAGGTTAAACTATTTGAATAACACTGGACAGATGTTTTTTATGGATGTAGACAGGGCAAGGCAAGTTTATTTGTATAGCACATTTCATACACAGATGTCATTCAAAGTGCTTTACATAAAAATGAGAAAACAATATGTAAGAGAAAAAAAATAAAATAAATAAGGACGTGAGGACTGAGATATGCTCAGATGTTTTGGTTCTGGTAAGAATTTTGGCAGCAGCGTTTTGTTTGAGCTGTAGATTTCTAATGGTCTTTTTGGGGATCCCAGTAAGAAGTCCATTGCAATAATCAACCCTGCTGGTGATGAAAGCATGAACAAGTTTCTCTAGTCCTGTCTTGAGACAAAATATCTAATTCTGGCTATATTTTTGAGTTGGTATTAGGCTGATCTGCTTATTGCTTTCACATAACTACTGAAATTAAGGTCAGACTCTATGGTTACACCAAGATTTCTGACTTCATTTTGTGTCTTTAGACCCCTAGAGTCAATGGCCCTCATTTATCATACTTGCGTAGAAACGGGCGTATATGTTGGCGTAAGATTATGCTTACACTCCTCTCACCGCCTGATTTATGAAACTGTGCGTACCGTTGATATTCAGGTGTACGCAATATCTGCCCTTCATAAATGCCGCGGCTGAAAACGATCGTCATAAGAATAACACGCCCATATAAATTCAAGTCTCCGCCTCCCCCACGCCCTCATTTTATGACATTGACACATGGAAGACGGCAAAGAAGACAAACCGGGGAAGTGGAAAGAAACAAAATTGTTTTATTTGGGAGTTTAAAGAGCGGGATTAAAGACACATTAATAATTGCATGACATTTTGTACTATTTGTATTATTATTTTTATTATTAATGACGCTTAATTGATATTTAGAATAATAATTATTTATTATTATTATTATTATTATTATTTACTGTTGCCTACATCTAAATTATAGCTGCTTAATGGTTCGGTTAAGTTTTTTTAAAATAATATTTTAAAATGATGTAGTAACTTTTATAGTGTGTTTTTCTGTATTTACATACAGTTGTTTGTTAGCTAAGATCCAGTTTCATACGGAGCTCCGCATATAATTCAAATTAACAATTTGTTTCCAAGACATCCACATGTTTTACTAGGCTAATTCATAATTTGAAGTAATAATAATTGTAATAGTAATGACGAAATATTATAATAATTAATCCCAAGGAACAAACTGTTGAATATTGGGAACGAATTTTATATTTATGGCCATACTTTAGACTAAATAAGAAAAAGAAGTGTCCATAATGTAGCATAAAAGATAATTCGTGGCCATGATTTTGTCCGCATGTCATCATGATCGGATTTATGGCTCCATTCAACACAAACATTTTACTTTACCTATTCATGTGTAGCTATTTATTTATCATCGAATGGTATGTAACTAGCTTACCTTTTGATGCATTATTACCATGTTTTCGTAGCACATCCTTGTGCTTTCTTGCAATGTGCCGCTTCAGATTCCAGGATGAATATTTGCTAACTTTTACAGTCTCTCCGCACTTCCTTTTAATGTTTTCTTCCTGTCCAATCTTAACTTTGATTTTTACTTTACACTTATGTATAAGGCTTGAATTCCACAACTTATTGCTAGACGTTTTTACAGATTCTCGAACTAGCAAATTATCAAAGGGCGTTCTGGGTTCAACGAGCGGTGCTGAGCGAGCTGACTTTTTAGAAAGGCGCTTTGATGGTAATATTACCGCACCGCTCAACGCTCCGCTCCGCTACGCTCACATGCTTTGCCCTGAAACGTCAGGTAAAGCGCCCAGGCTCTCAACTGAAGGAATACATATACAAATCAAATGCTTTGGTAAAGTTTCTCAAATTAAACATTGAAGTCCATGTTGCATAAAAATAAACACTGAAGTTTGTAATTATTATGTTTTTTTTTTTACAGTGGGTCATAATATATCATATATTTTAGTTTGTCAGTGCGTTTTGTGGTGTTAGGAAGTGTTTGCGCATTTCTGCACTAACTCAAAATGTGCGTACACCACCTCCTGAGCAGGCGTAGGATTTGAGCGTGCCGTACGCCAACGTCCATATTGATAAATCTCAAAGTCACCGTGGTTTTGGGTGTACGCCAGGTGTACGCTGGAATTTTGGTGTACGCACTTTTGATAAATGAGGGCCAATGTATGTGTTAAACTTGAGAGTTTCATCTTTATTTCCAAATACAATGACTTCAGTTTTTCTTTGTTTAACTGGATGACGTTTTGACGCATCCAACTGTTAATTTCATCAATGCACTTACACAGTGAGTCAATGGGGTTGTAGTCATTGGGTGACAGGGTAAGGCTGTTATATTTGAGATGGCTGTGGTAAGCAATTTGTTTCTTTTTCATTATTTGACTAAGTGGGAGCATATACAAATTAAACAGGAGCGGTGCAAGAATAGAGCCCTGTGGGACTCCATATGTCATGGATGTCCACTCAGATTTATGTTTACCTATGTTCACATATTTGGGAGGCCAATAAATAATTGTAAACAGAATACGTGGTGTACATTTTATATTCAAAGGACTTGTAATTACAAAGTAATTTTCCATTAAAACAATGTTTTCAAAGCTGCCGCTTGTTCTGTAAGCATTTATGATTGTTACTGCTGTCATAGCGAGAACCCAACACATATTAGATACCAGTGCTGTTTGCAGATGAGGGCTGATGTGATCAGTTGTGTGGAAATGGGTGTCATAATTAAAGCAATTTTCAAATTTTGTAGTTAAACTTAAAAATCCTTTTGAGTGCTCATATAGAAAAATTACTTCACGTTGCAAAATAATTTATTATTTACACAGTTAAAAAGTATCATAAATATTCAGCATTAAACAACATTACCAGAGGCACAACAGGTGTACCTGAAAGCCTGATCATTTAAAAAAACAATGTGTGGTACAATTACAAGACATTTTATAAGATGACATTACAGCACATTACAGACAGATAGGAACCCAAAGAAACTCTTTTTATGTGATAAGATAAGATAATCATGATTCTCAGTAGCAACTATTATAATTGACTATTCTCAATAATGCTGGAATACCATTAGGCTCATGCATGCTGTCATTAGTTATGAAAACCAGGCTACCAAGTTAAACTTATAGTTACTGAAACTCTAAAATCACTGAAACTTTTAACTTCAGAAAATAATGACAGATGGACTCAAAAGCCAGATGACAAAAGATTATAGACATTGCTCATCTCAAAGCAGAATTATCAGTATTACTGACCCCTGATAAAGTTCAGCTTTCCCACTCGGTAGAAAAACAATATAGGCTGCACCAAACCACCCAATACAAAACAAACATTACACATAACTATGAGTGTTAAAGATTTTTTATCTATGCTATAAAAAAATAATATTGTGATAATCATAGGGAGATAAGTGATAGCCATGCTGACAGTAGTTATGAGAATGAGATAAAACGCTCTTCTCTTCATGTGGTTTTCCTCCTCTCTCTCTCTCCCTCTCTCTCCTGGTCCTGACTGCTTCAGAGCTATGAGAACAGCCAAACCACAAAACAACTGAATGAAGAAAGTGAGAATGAACTCAATCAAGGGAGTAAATGACATATCAAACAAGAAAAAAAATGAGTTCAAAGCACTCAATACACCAAAGCCAAATATTGCCACCCAGGCAACAGCAGAACACATCAGTCTGTATCTGAGAGGTTTGTACTTCAGAAAGGTTACAGGATGAACCACAGCCAGGTAACGCTCGATACAGATCAGACACTGAAACAGAGGACGGCTGATGGTGATTAGTCCATATAAAAGAACTACAAGCATCCTTGCAATATTATCATGGATAAACCAGTATGATGAAATAAAAAACAAGAGAGAGTACATGCACAGGAAAATCTCACAGATGGAGAGACTGAGAATGAAGATTTCTGCTGCAAGTCCATTTCCAGATCCTCTTAAGATAAGCCAAATCACATAGGAGTTGATGGGAAAATTCATCAGAATGGTGAATATATTTATAAGTAAGGTCATGTCAAAATCTGTTTCCACTTTAGTGACATTGGGAAAGAGGAAATCTGAAGAATTTGAACTAAGCGAGATCTCACTGGAGATGTTCATCTCTTCACTGGACTGAAAAAACGGGACTGTGGTCTATAATTGAGAAATACAGGAAAGGGTCAAAATCATCATATCAAAATTGTACAGATTTAATCAAATTAGTCTAAATGAAAACAAAACTACACTCTTAAAAATATTGATTCTTCACAAGGCCATAGCAGAACCATTTTGACTGAATGGTCCCCTAAAGCAGGGGTTTTTAAACTGGGGTCCCCAGAGAATTTCAGAGAAAAAAAGACAAAACATTGAACATTTTATTGAGCAGGTGTTTTTTTATTTCTTCTATCTCTCATTTCTTGCTACATACATTTTAAAATTGTTTAGCCTGTATTTGCTTTGTATCATTCTAGTGTGTTTTCCTTACTACTGTGCCAGTAAAAAAACTTATTGTCAAACTTGCTGCAGTACAAATATATTTGAAAATGTTTATTTTTGGGTTTATACATTTAGCATTACTCTATGTAGTCAATTGTATTTGTTATACAAAAAAATAAATGAAAATTTATATAGATTTTAAGTGGGGGTCCTCACAAAAGGTCCATCATATTTGGTGGTCCTTGGCATCATAGCGTTAAAAAAAAACTGCCCTAAAGAACCTTTAACATCCGAACTATCTTGATGTGTTCTTGTATGTTAAGATAATGCAACTTGCACAACATTATCTAGCAAGAAGCGTGAACGTTATGGAAATGTGTGAAATTTGTGATATATCTTTACATGCGTGTTGTTTTCGAGGGTTTACACACACAAAATAGAACTAAATATTAAAAAAGTCAATCAATTCATAATCTATATACAAAAAATATACAGTGTGGGAAATAAGTATTGAACAACATCAGTATTAACTCAAGAATTCCACAAATATAAAGAATTCACAACATTAAAGTTTGTAAAATAAAGTTGAATGACACAGGAAAAAAAGTTTGAAAATGTTAAGAAAAAGCTAGTCACCAAGGCAAGGAACCAGCTGAAATCCAAAAAGTTATTATATTTATATTTGTGCAAATTATTATCAGCTGGGTTAGTAAATTGATGAGCTATACAAAAATGTATTAAAATGTTCAATCTGATTCAAGTCAGGTGATTGACGTTGCCATTCTAACCTCTTCATTTTCTTTCTCTGTTTCCAATTGAGAGTCTTCTTTGCTGTAAGCTTAAGATCTTTGTCCTGCTGGAAGGTCCAACCACGTCTCATCTTCATCATCCTGGTGGATGGCAGCAGAATCTTCTCAAAAATCTCTCGGTAAATGGCTCCAACTTTATTGCACATACTTTTCTTTATGAACTTTAATGTTGTGAATTCTTTATATTTGTGGATTTCTTGAGTTAATTCTGATGTGAAAATTTTATGTGAATAACCTCATTGGAAATATATGTACAGATAAAAATGTTGACGCGTTCAATACTATCCCGACTATATATATATGATATATAATCATTGTCAATGCTAGTCATTGGACTAAACTGGACTAATTTTTTTGTGTTATTCACCGCAGCAGTCACAGTTTGAAAACCCCTGCAGCAGTGCACATATTGTATTCACATTCATTTCAATAAGATTATACTGTAGGCCCTATCTATTGCATGGTTTCTATTCGTACACTGCTTAGGGCGATAACACACACACACACACATTTACGCATATCATTTTAAAGAAAACAAAGTATAAAAGTTTGTCACCTGAAGAGTGAATCCTGTCCAGTATCTCTACATGTAAATCAATCGCTGTTGTCTTGCACAAAGCTATCACAAGTGTATGAACATGGATATGAACGTGGATGTGTATTGTAATATATTGCATGTTGCATTATGCAAACAATACATATGCAAATAAAGATAAAAAAATGGTTCATAACAGATAATCTTACATTGAAGAGGTTAAACTATTTGAATAACACTGCACAGATGCTTGTTATGGATGTAGGCAGGGCAAGTTTATTTGTATAGCACATTTCATACACGGAGGTCATTCAAAGTGCTTTACATAAAAATGAGAAAACAGTATGTAAGAAAAAAAATATGTAAAAATAAGAGAAGCACAATAAAATCACAATAAAACAAAGATACATGCGCATTTTAAATAATAATTAAAAGAAAATATATGTGATTTTAATAAAAACAGTTTAAAATGTGTTACCAAGAATAAAGCAGTATGTATTATAAATATGTACAAATCTGTATGTATGTAAACCTGTTAATACATAGATAATTAACATTAGTCCCTTCAATACGTCATCATGTTGGTCTATATGAATATTAAAATCTCCAGCAATGACAAAACAATCAATTTAAGAGGACATTGGGAAGCCTATAAATAATTGTAAACAGAATCAGTATGTACCTTTTAGCAATACTTAAATATTTAAATGACTGGTAATCTCCAAATAATGCTTACATTAAAAACAATGCTTTTCATAGCTCCTGCTTGTTCTGTAAGCAGTTATGATTGTTACTGCTGTCATAGCGCGGACCCAACAGATATCAGCTACCAGTGCTGTTGGCAGACGAGGGCTGGTGTGATCCCTGACGTTTTTGGTGAAAATCAAGAAAATAAGTTGACTGAACTTAATATTTTCTTATCTGTACAATTTACCCAGTTTAAGAATTCAACTGTGTGGAAATTGGTGTCAATATTAAAGCAATTCTTTTTTTAAGTTAAACCAATTTTTTGAGTGTTCATATAGACAAAATGACTTCATATTGCACATTGCATAATATCATGATTATTTAGCATTAAACAACATTACCACTGACACAACAAGTGTACCTGAAAGCCTGAACCTTTCAAAAACAATGTGTGCTACAATTACAAGCCATTTATTAGATGACATTTCAACACATTATAGACAGATAGCAACCCACAGAAACTCTTTTTATGTGATAAGATCCACTGTTATTAGAAAAACATAATTTTCAGTAAAACATGCTCTTTCAGTTACTATTATCACTGACTATTCTCAAAACCAGGCTTACAGTTAAACTTATAGTTAATGTAACTCTAAAATCACTGAAAACTTTTAAAATTGATGGCTCCTTAATTACTTTTTAACATCTGAAAAAAAGCAATGACAGATGGACTCAAAAGCCAGATGAGAAAAGATTATAAACTTTGCAAATCTCAAAGCAAAATTATCAGTGTTACTGACACCTGATAAAGTTCAGTTTCCCCACTCGGTAGAAAAACAAAATAGGCTGCACCATACCACCCAATACAAAACAAGCATTACTAATAGCTATGAGTGTTGAAGATTTTTTATCTATGCTATAAAAAAATAATATTGAAATAATCATTGGGAGATAAGTGATAGTCATACTGATAGTAGTTATGAGAATTAGATAAAACGCTCTTCTCTTCATGTGGTTTTCCTCCTCTTTCTCTTTTCCTCTCTCTCCTGGTCCTGACTGCTTCAGAGCTCTGAGAACAGCCACACCACAAAACAACTGAATGGAGAAGGTGAAAATGAACTCAATGAAGGGAATAAATGTGATTTCAAAAAAGTGAAAAAATGAGATCAAAGCACTCAATACACCAAAGCCAAAAGTTGCCACCCAGGCAACAGCAGAACACATCAGTCTGTATCTGAGAGGTTTGTACTTCAGAAAGGTTACAGGATGAACCACAGCCAGGTAACGCTCGACACAGATCAGACATTGAAACAGAGGAAGACCAGTGGTGATTAGTCCATATAAAAAATTAAGCATCCAGGCAATACGAGCAAAGATAAACCAATATGATAACATATAAATGAAATGTTTCACACACATGATTATCTCACAGATGGAAAGACTGAGGATGAAGATTTCTGCTGCAAGTCCATTTCCAGTTCCTCTTACGATAAGCCAAATCACATAGGAGTTGATAGGAAAATTCATCAGAAGGGTGAAGATTTCTACAAGTAAGATCATGTAAAAATATGTTTCCAATTTAATGTCATTGGGAAAGAGGAAATCAGAAGAATTTGATCTAAGGGAGATCTCACTGGAGATGTTCATCTCTTCACTGCACTCAAAAACGGTACTGTGATCTATAATTGAAAAATACAAGAAAGTGATTGACTACACTCATTTCACCAAATAAAAGTTAATCTGAATAAAAAGAAAATTACACTCTTAAAAGTACAGCTGCTTCACAATGCCATAGAATAACCATTTTTGACTAAATGGTTCCCTAAAGCAGGGGTTTTCAAACTGGGGTCTGGGGAACCCCATGGGGGCATTCATGATGTTTCAGGGGGTCCCCAGACAATTTCAGAGAAAAAAAAGCCAAAACATTGAAAAATGTTATGTATTGGGTATCAATTTTATCTTTATTTCTTGCTAGCGTTTTTTGGGATGGGCAAACTTTTTCATGAAACATGCAACGAGCAGTTAAAAAATTCTCTACACCTCCGCGAAGCTGTTCTATTATCTATCATTTAACTGTGTGAATGATACAGATGCACACAAAGTAGCCGTGTCTGAAACCAATTGAGAGTTTCCTTTGCTGTAAGCTTTGGATCTTTGTCCTGCTGGAAGGTCCAAACACATCTCATCTTCATCATCCTGGTGGATGGCAGCAGATTCTCCCCCAAAATCTCTGGTAAATGGCTCCAACTTGCACATACTTTTCTTTATGAACTTTAATGTTGTGAATTCTTTATATTTGTGGATTTCTTGAGTAAATACTGATGTCTGGTGAAAATTTTATGTGAAAAACCTTATTTGAAATATATGTACTGATATAAATGTTGAAGCATTTGATACTTATTCCCCCCAATATATATATATATATATATACACAGTATATGTCATTGGACATTGATGCTAGTCATTAGACTAAACTGTTTATTTTTTGTGCTATTCACCGCAACAGTCACAGTTTGAAAACCCCTGCAGCAGTGCACAGATTGTATTCACATTCATTTCATTAAGATTATAGGCCCTATCTATTGCATGGTTTCTATCATGCAATGCCTAGGGCAATAACACACACACATTTACGCAAAATATTTTAAAGAAGAAGAAATAAAAGAGTTTGTCACCTGAAGAGTGAATCCTGTCCAGTATCTCTGCATGTAAATGAATCGCTGTTGTCTTTCACAAAGCTGTCACAGTATACGAACATGGATATGAACGTGGATGTGTATTATAATATATTGCATGTTGCATTATGCAAACAATACATATGCAAATAAAGTTTAAAAAATGGTTCTTAACAGATAGTCTTACATTGAAGAGGTTTAACTATTTGAATAACAATGCACAGATGCTTGTAATGGATGTTGGCAGGGCAAGGCAAGTTTATTTGTATAGCACATTTCATACACAGATGTCATTCAAAGTGCATTACTCAAAATAAATGTGAAAATAAGAGACACAATAAAATTATTGATACGTGAGAATTTAAAATAACAATTAAAAGAAAATAAATGTGATTTTAATAAAAACAGTTTAATGTGTTATAAAGTATGAAACAGAAGTAAAAGTGACTTGAATTAAAAGTGCAGTCAGTGTGAAGCAGTTTTGAGTGAATCCTTGGTATTTCTAACTGACCTGATCCTAATGATGAGAGTAATCTGTTAGGTTTATAAGCAGTTAGCATATCTGTAATGGATTTGGGTCTTAAGCCAAAGAGTGATTTAAAAATGAGTAATAATACTTTAATAGCTATTCTTATTGTAACAGGAAGCCAGTGTAAGTATCTGAGGACTGAAGTGATGTGCTCAGATGTTTTGGTTTTAGTCAGAATTCTGGCAGCTGTGTTCATGGATATCCATTCAGATTTATGTTTACTTATGTTCAAATAGTAACTGCTCCCTTTTAGATATGATTTAAACATTTGAGGACCTTCCTAGATAGCTCTAACATGTTTTCCAGTATATGTAAGAGTATGGTGAGATCTAACGTGTCAAAAGCAGCATAAGTAACATTTAAGTGACTTTTTTAAGGAAGGATGTGGGGAGCGTGTCAAGGGTGGAAGTTAATGCGTTAAGATGTTGTTCTGTTTCTTTCAAGGCTTTAAGTCAATTTTGTGAAATTCTGAAAGAATGACTAATTTCTGAGGTTGTTGTAATGAGATCTGACTGACGACAGTACAATATGAGGCCGTATCTTCTCAGCGAAAAAGGTTGCAAACTCATTGCATTTGTTGTCTGAGCATTTCACAAGGAACTTGATTTGGGGGAGTGCTGTTTATGTTGTTGTTTATAATGGTTGAGAAGAAGGTCTGTCTAGCTGTGGCTAGTTCTACATTGAATGCACAAAGACTCTCCTTATAGATGCTCTAATGTACTTCAAGTTTTGTTTTCCACCACATACACTCAGCTTTTCTCCATATTCTTTTTATGCTCTGTACTGCTGTTTTGTTCCTTTCTCACCAAGTTACACTTGTTTGTATTGAAAGCATTGTTTTCAAAGCTCACGCTTCTTCTGTTAGCATTTGATTGTTACTGCTGTCATAGCGGGGACCCAACATATGCGGATCTGGGGCATTTTGAGTTATTTGTGGATTCTGAATGTGCAGTTTCTAAGCTTTCCAACGATGTGTAACACATGGAAATCTGATAAGATTTGGAGAAGTCGTGGCCATTTGAATGTAACACATTCAAGAAAGAGAATGCTGAAAAATTTGAGAAAATTTTTTTTTTTACACTTTCCCTCTTCCCTGGCTGGAGAGACAATAGGGTTCATTTACATCTCATTTAGCTAAGCCATACCCCCTGTAAAGCCATTTTGAGATACAGATGTTCTAGCATCATATGTAGTATTTTATTACAGAAGTCCGAATGACAACATGCAAACATAAACAGGACTTTTACCTTTGTGGGGATCACATGTCGAATCCAGTCTGTTTAAGACGTGAGAATCATCCAAGGATTTTTGTCCACAAATGCGTATAATCCGTGAAATATAGATATATATAGTCTATTGTTTACATCAGATTTCGCATTAACTTCTGGTAATAAAATATAATATACAATCTGAGGACTATTTACATCGTAACATGTAAGGGTAAATGAGATTACACTCCGGTATATTTAAGTTACGTTAAACACATTAACCTGCCCTCAAAGTTTGTATTTAAAATATGCAGGTAGTATCATAGATAATCCAAAAACAGCACCGTCGAAAACATGAAGTCCTTAAGAGATGTTACCAATCGCTCGCTCATTCCTCCATCAGCCAATGACTTCATGGAAAATATTGATAGACAAAACGCGGTACTTTGACGTCATCAGACTGCGGCGCCCCATTAAGTCAGTGACGCGGCTGACGTATGATGGGGCTGACTGTTATTTGTTCCGCCCCAGCTTTTTTTATTTTTATTTTGTTTTGTGCGCCCGAGCTTCATTTACAGTCTGGGGAGACGCACGCTATAAGTTAAAACTAAGCAAACATGTCTGAGGAACAGGGCATCCGCATCACTACAGTCACGTGACTTCACGCTCGAGCCGAAAGAGAAGACAATGCTGAATAAAGTTGTAATTCTTGCTATTTTTGGACCAAACTGTATTTTCGATGCTTTAACACATTCAAGCTGACCCACTGATGTCACATGGACTACTTTGATGATGTTTTTATTACCTTTCTGGACATGGAAACCGTACATAGATTTTCAATGGAGGAAACAGAAAGCTCTCGGACTAAATCTAACGTTAAAACATCTTAAACTGTGTTCCGAAGATGAACGGAGGTCTTCCGAGTTTAGAACGACATAAGGGTAAGTCATTAATGACATTATTTTCAGTTTTGGCCGAACTATCCTTGTTCAGTAGTCACGCTGTTCCCTTTGGGGGCGGAGGCGAAAACACAAGCTTATACAGTATGTAAATATACCTACCCAGTCTCACAAAGTTTTGTTATATAGTCACGTATTTTTTTGATTCTTTTTTCGTGCTATTATCACGAAATTTCGTGTTTTTTCGTGATCGTATAATGAATTCCTGTTTTCGTGTGATTATCACGTATTTGGTTACTCAACTGCTTTGTCCTATTTTTAATCCATTGTCGCTTCGGTTTAGGGTTAGATTTGGTGCTTGCATTAGAATGTCACTTTATATATTGGTTTATACTATTTTTTCTGATTTATTTTTTATATGTCGCCTGGCGTTATGGTTAGAGTTGGGTTTGGTTAGGGATGTCATTTTATGTAAATCTAACCCTAAACCGAAGCGACAATGGCAAGAAAATAGGACAAAACTGTTGAGTAACCAATACGTGATAATCACACGAAAACAGGAATTCGATATACGATCACGAAAAAACACGAAATTTCGTGATAATAGCACGAAAAAAGAATCAAAAAAATACGTGACTATATATCGAAATTTCGTGAGACTGGGCTGAAATATACACACAGACAATGCGCTTCACGCTAGAATCTCTGGAAAAACAAGCCGATTTCAACCGCAAAATGTACGCTTTTAAATATACAAAAACTGCTATCTCAAACATGGAGAGGCTTCTTTGTGATCTAAACTAACAGATTCTGCAATAAAACGAAAATCACAAATTTTGAAAAAAAAACCTTTGTTGCATTTTCTCGAAACTTGTGCTGCCGACTTGTGTCACTGGTTTCCATGACGGGTCACATATATCAGCTACCAGTGCTTTTTGCAGAAGAGGGCTGGTGGGATTAGTTTTGTGGAAATGTCATAATTAAAGACATTTTCAAGTTATACTTAAAAATCTTTTTGAGGATTCATATAAAACAGACTTCACATTGCACAATAATTTATTATTTATGTAATAATATCATGATTATTCAGCATTAAACAACATTACCAATGGCACAACAGGTCTACCTAAAAGACTGAGAGCATTTTAAAAACAATGTGTGCTACAATTACAAGAGATTTTATAAGATGATATTACAGCACATTACAGACATATAGCAACTCACAGAAACTCTTTTTATGTGATCAGATAAACATGATTTTCAGTAAAACATGCTCTTTCAGTTACTATTATAATTGACTATTCTCAAGTAATGCTGGAATACCATCGGGTTCATGCATGTTGTCATTAGTTATGAAAACCAGGCTTACAGTTAAACTTATAGTTACTGAAACTCTAAAATCACTGAAAACTTAAAAAATTATTGCTCTTAAATTATTTTTAACATCAGAAAATTATGACAGATGGACTCAAAAGCCAGATGACAAAAGATTATAAACTTTGCAAATCTCAAAGTGAAATTATCAGTACTACTGACACCTGATAAAGTTCAGTTTCCCCACTCGGTAGAAAAACAAAATGGGCTGCACCAAACCACCCAATGCAAAACAAGCCCTACTAATAGCTATGAGCGTGGAAAGGTTTTCATACAGGTATATGCTATAAAGTGATGTTATTAAAATAATCATTGGTAGATAAGTGATAACCATGCTGACAGTAGTTATGAGAATGAGATAAAACGCTTTTCTCTTCATGTGGTTTTCCTCCTCTCTCTCTCTTCCTCTCTCTCCTGGTCCTGACTGCTTCAGAGCTCTGAGAACAGCCAAACCACAAAACAACTGAATGGAGAAGGTGAGAATGAACTGAATCAAGGAAATAAATCTGATTTCAAATAATTGAAACAATGAGATCAAAGCACGCAATACACCAATGCCAAAAGAAGCCACCCAAGCAACAGCACAACACATCAGTCTGTATCTGAGAGGTTTGTACTTCAGAAAGGTTACAGGATGAACCACAGCCAGGTAACGCTCGACACAGATCAAAGACTGAAACAAGGCACGGCCGGTGGTGATTAGTCCATATAAAAGAGCTTCAACCATCCAGACAATATCTACACGGATAAACCAATATGATGAAATAAAAATCAAGAGAGAGTGCACACACAGGAAAATCTCACAGACTGAGAGACTGAGAATGAAAATTTCTGCTGCAAGTCCATTTCCAGATCCTCTTAAGATAAGCCAAATCACATAGCAGTTGAAAGGAAAATTCATCAGAATGGTGAAGATATTTACAAGTAAGGTCATGTCAAAATCTGTTTCCACTTTAGTGTCATTGGGAAAGATGAAATCAGAAGAATTTGAACTAAGGGAGATCTCACTGGAGATGTTCATCTCTTCACTGGACTGAAAAACGGGACTGTGATCTATAATTGAGAAATACAAGAAAGTGTTTGACTACCATCATTCAGAACTGTACAGAAATTAAAGTTAATCTGAATAAAAAGAAAACTACACTTTTAAAAGTAAGGACTAAATTGGACTAGACTGTTTGTTTTGTGTATATTACGCACAATATTTTAAAGAAAAATAAATACAAGTTTATCACCTGAAGAGTGAATCCTGTCCAGTATTTCTACATGTAAATGAATCGCTGTTGACTTTTACAAAGTATATGAGCATGGATATGAATGTGGAAGTGTATTGTAATATATTGCATGTTGCATAATGCAAACAATACATATGCAAATAAAGTAAAAAAAATGGTTCATAACAGATAGTCTTACATCGAACAGGTTAAACTATTTGAATAACACTGCACAGATGCTTGCGATGGATGTAGACAGGGCAATGCAGGTTTATTTGTATAGCACATTTCATACACAGATGTAATTTAAAGTGCTTTACATAAAAATGAGAAAACAATATGTAAGAGATGAAAAATATATTTAAAAATAAGAGACAAACAATAAATTCACAATAAAACCAAAGAATATATAAGAATTTATAATAACAATTTAAAAAAAAAAATGTGATTTTAATAAAAACAGTTTAGCATGTGTTATAAAGAATAAAACATAAGTAATAATGACTTGAATTAAAAGTGCAGTCAGTGTGAAGCAGCACAGTGCTCATTCAGTAAATGCACATTTAAACAGATGTGTTTTTTATCTAGATTTAAAAGTGTCTACTGTTGAAGCACATCTGATCTGATTCTGGAAGCTACAGGTGGCCTAATTAATAAATGTTGATGCACATTGTTTTGAGTGAACCCTTGGTATTTCTAACTGATCTGATCCTAATGATCTGAGTAAACTGTAAGGTTTATATTCAGTTAGCATATCTGTCATGTATTTGGGTCCTAAGCCATGAAGTGATTTATAAACAAAAAACAATATTTTAAAATCTATTGTAAATGTAACACGAGGACAGTGTAAGGACCCGAGGACCTGAGTGCTCAGATTTTTTGGTTCTGAAAAAAGTATCGGGTACTACGTACTGTACCCAGTGGAAAGCCCCCAAAAGTGAGCTGATCCGACCCTACCCGTGGGGTACTATGTAATGGAAAAGTGCCATAAGTATATCTGGGGGGGTCATCTGCATAGCTGTGGTAAGCAATTTGTTTCTTTTTCCTTATTTGACCAAGTGGGAGCATATACAAATTAAAACAGAAGCGGGGCAAGAATAGAGCCCTGTGGGACTCCCTTTAAGGATCGTCCCACAGAGCCCTACCCAATTTTCCAGTCTATGTAAGAGTATGGTGTGATCTACCGTGTCAAAGGCAGCACTAAGATCTAGTAGCACCAGCACTGATATTTTACCTGAATCAGAGTTTAAGTGATTATAATTTATTATCTTAATGAGCACTGTCTCTGTGCTGTGATGCTGACGGAAATCAGATTGCAAACTGTCCAGATAGTCATTTGAGTCTAAGAATTTGTTCAGCTGATTGAAAACAACCTTTTTTTAATGATCTTGCCTTTAAAGGAAGATTTGAGATTGGTTTGTAGTTGCTAAGAATGGTTTTGTCTAGTTTTTTTTTAAGGAGAGGCTTAACAACTGCCATTTTTAGAGACTATGGAAAAGTCTCTGTGAACAGAGAGGTATTTATTATTTTTAAGAGATCAGTTTCTTAACAGTTAAGTACCTTTTTGAAAAAGGATGTGGGGAGCATGTCAAGGGAAAAAGTTGATGCTTTAAGATCTTAAAGAGTTTCTTCCAAGGCTTTTAATTCAATTATGTCAAATTCTTAGAAAATGACTAACTTCTGAGGTTGTTGTAATGAGATCTGACTGACCACAGTACAATATGAGACCGTACTGTTTGCCATTGTGATATTACTGATCTTTGCGGAGAAAAAGTGGGCAAACTAATTGCATTTGTTTTCAAAGAGCATAACGCTCTAATGTTGTTTATGTTGCTGTTTATGATGTATAATGCACTTCATCCTTGATAACAGTGAATTAAAAGTTTAGACCCTTGAAAAGGATAAGAAGGTCGATAGTATGTCCCCGTTTGTAGGACCTTGCACATGTTGAGTCAGATCAAAAGTGTTTAAAACATTTAACAATTCAATCACAGTGTTGTTTTCTGCATTGTCTATATGAATATTAAAATCTCCAGCAATAACAAAAAAATCAATTTCAGAGGAGATTGTTGATAACAGTTCTGTGAAATCATCAACAAATGCTGGGGTGTATTTGGGAAGCCTATACATAATTGTAAACAGAATATGGGGTGTACCTTTTAAAGAAATACACAAATATTCAAAAGAATGGTCAGAGGCGCACCTTGTCAACAGGCAAGGCAGGCAACTGCTTGGAGCCCCGAGCCACTAGAGGGCCCCCGAGTTTGTTTCTCGGATGGCCAGCTACAACCGGTAGATGAACAACATGACTGCATATCAAAATTCGATTGGATGGAATGTTGATTGACATTGGCTTAGCCAATCCAACCCAGGTGGATAACTTGCCAGTTTCGAAAATGAACGTAGCGAATGGGTGACGTTGTATCGTTCAGCCGTGATGTCGCAGTTGATCCGTATGGATCACAACCCACGGTTTGGCTCGCATGTGATTGCCAGATTAATAACTCTTAAATGATTTTTAACATCAGAAAATAATGACAGATTGACTCAAAAGCCAGATTAAAAAGGTTATAAACTTTGCAAATCTCAAAGCAGAATGATAAATATTACTGACACTTGATAAAGTTCAGTTTCCCCACTCGGTAGAAAAACAAAATAGGCTGCACCATACCACCCAATACAAAACAAGCATTACTAAAAAATATGAGTGTTAAAGATTTTTTATCTATGCTATAAAAAAATAATATCGAAATAATCATTGGTAGATAAGTTATAGCCATACTGATAGTAGTTATGAGAATGAGATAAAACGCTTTTCTCTTCATGTGGTTTTCCTCCTCTCTCTCTTTCCCTCTCTCTCCTGGTCCTGACTGCTTCAGAGCTCTGAGAACAGCCAAACCACAAAACAACTGAATGGAGAGGGTGAGAATGAACTCAATGAAGGGAATAAATGTGATTTCAAATAATTGAAAAAATGAGATCAAAGCACTCAATACACCAAAGCCAAAAGTTGCCACCCAGGCAACAGCAGAACACATCAGTCTGTATCTGAGAGGTTTGTACTTCAGAAAGGTTACAGGATGAACCACAGCCAGGTAACGCTCAACACAGATCAGACACTGAAACAGAGGACGGCCGGTGGTGATTATTCCATATAAAAAATAAAGGATCCAGGCAATACGAGCATAAATAAACCAATATGATAACATATAAATGAGATGTTTCACACACAGGAAAATCTCACAGATGGAGAGACTGAGAATGAAGATTTCTGCTGCAAGTCCATTTCCAGATCCTCTTAAGATAAGCCAAATCACATAGGAGTTGACAGGAAAATTCATCAGAAGGTTGAAGATATTTATAAGTAAGGTCATGTCAAAATCTGTTTGCACTTTAGTGTCATTGGGAAAGATGAAATCAGAAGATTTTGAACTAAGAGAAATCTCACTGGTGTTCATCTCTTCACTGGACTGAAAAACAGGACTGTGATCTATAATTGAGAAATAAAAGAAAGTGTTTGACTACCACCATTTCAAAACTGCAGATTTGACCAAATTAAATTTAGTCTGAATAAAAAGAAAACTACAATCTTAAAAATACAGCTGCCTGATGTTGCCATAGAAGAACCATTTTTACTGAATGGTTCCCTAAAGCAGGGGTTTTCAAACTGGGGTCTGGGGACCCCCAGGAAGCCTTCATGATGTTTTGGGGGTCCCCAGATAATTTCAGAGAAAAAGACAACACATTTAAATCATTAAGAAGAGTTATCAAAGGTCTTAAATGTTCATACTTGGAGCAAAAGTAAAAATCATCAACATCAATTTACAGTAAATAAGTTTACTTTAACAACACATACAGTATTATTTGTCTGTAAATAGCAGCACATTGTTTTGCAGGATTTAGATTTTTTATGCTTATATTAACCCTTGTGTGGTGTTCGGGTCTGTGGGACCCGTTTTTAATGTTTACCAAAAGAAAAATTATGCAATTAATAGTTGTTTCAACCTCAGATTCATTGGCCTTGGCTCATCTTCTATAAAGAACATAAAAATAATCAACTTTATAATGACTGAACACTGTACAACCCCCTACACATTTATATTACATATGTGGTGTTCGGGTCCACTGGACCCGGGGGCAATAAGAGTGTAAAAATTGAATGTGCTATGTAACTTTACTTTGTTATTCTCTTATCTGGGACTCCTGTGAGTGCATGAGTGTGTTTGTATATATGTCTGTACATATGTGATGGATGCATGTCAGCGTTTTGTCCCTCTGCACTTGCTGTAACAGCGCAAGGATACAACATGTTATATATCAAGCATGAACACCTGTCTGCCCCCACTGTCCCAAAAACTTTACCTTTTGTCTAACAGGAACCATTCTACATTTTACCATTATATCCCTTACAAAAAATAACCATGGTTGTATTATAGTAAAAGTGTAGTAATCATGGTAAATTGGTGTATTGATTACCATTTGTAAAACAATGAGTTTACCACAAAACCTGTGGTGTGTGTGTGTGTGTGTGTGTGTGTGTGTGTGTGTGTGTGTGTGTGTGTGTGTGTGTGTGTGTGTGTGTGTGTGTGTGTGTGTGTGTGTGTGTGTGTGTTGTGTGTGTATGAGTGTGTGAGAGAGAGTGAGAAATAGAGAAAGTAAAATTTCATATCCAAGCATTTTCATAATTTTAGGTTGTAGCCAATAGCAACACATTGTACTGCAGTGTGTGTGTTGACATAACATGGACAGGAAGACACAGTATACGTCTATAAAACACAAGAAATGCATATGCAACACAGCTACACAGTAAAAATCTGCTTCTTATGTGTTGTGCAGGCTGTCATGAACAGATTATGTGTTCAGTGTGGATGATGTGTTATGATACCGCATCTTTTCAGATGGGGCCTGTACTGTGTAGACGGACACAAATGTGTACAATTTCAAACTAAGTTCAAAGAATTAAACATAAAAGTGATGAAAAACTTATTTGAGATGAAAAAGTGCTGAAAATACTTATTTTAGAAAAACATCTGGAGGAGAATAGAATTTTCTTCTCTTATTTCATATTATCCCAAAAACGAATAGCACTTTAATCTATAAATAGTCCTCTACCAGTGGTAAATGACAAAAATTAACCAAAAATTCTGTCTATATTACTTGCAATAAGGCTAAAGTAATCATCTGTAAACAATATTACATTAATTTGTATGAGTGCATTGGTTTAAAGATACGAATAATACAGCGGGTCCACTAGACCCACAAACATTGTCTAAGTAACAGAAATATGAACACCACACGAGGGTTAAATGTGAACTTCAAAATGAAGAAACATTCATGGAAAAGGTATTTTACCCTATCAAAACATATGTGGATTAATGTCTATAACACAAACATAAAAAAATGTATTGTAGTTAGAAAATAATTTATGTGATTATAAAAATAATTACCAGAGAGAGTTGCTGTAGTCAGTCATGAACTATCAGCATTCCCAGATGTTTTAAAATGGGATGCAGTTTGAAGTTTTTATCTGGATGGCTCACATGGAAATTCTGTACATTAATTGTTGACATATTTGGTTAATAGACACAGTGTTGTTTCAGGAATAGCCTATGTGAAATGGCAAAATCTTAAATCATGGACCCTCACTGTCTGTCAACTGCACACAAGTGGCCAATATCTCAGTCTGATATTGTTTTAAGCTATGGCATGTAATGTTTTTGCGGTTGGTCACCTAACACAAAACAAACTTCAAACAAAGACAAACATACTTTTTATTTAAACACATATTTTTATTGATTCTCATGTTTTGGTTCAAAGCTGTGGTGTACTCCATCAGTGAAATATATTTCTTGAGCTGGTTTTGTAAACATGGAAATTAAATAATTTTCCATACAGGATAAGCAAGGGTCACCTGTAACTTAAAATGATGTGTTGTGCACAGCATGGGCGCTGAACAACTGCAAATGTTCAAATAAATCTGACTGTCATATATACAGTACTGCATAAACATATTGACTTAGCAGGACTTTAAAATAAACTTTAAAATAAACATATTAGGTAATAAAAGGCATCCTGTATGGAAATAATGCAGGTGAAATATACCCTGCTGACGAAAAGTGAGGATAAAGTATAAGCTGTCGTTACTAACAAAATGATGAGTGGTTGTTGCTTGCACCTGCTGCTGTATTTGGGAAGGGGGTATTTTCCGTTAATCCTATTCACCCCTACACCACTTTTATTATATTATATCAAATATAGTTAATTATGTGTTTTTTATCATGAATCTTAAGGTTTTTATACAAAGATTCTAAGGGTTTTATGATCTGAGGTGGGGTACAAGAGGTGGGGGATGATCATTGCATTTAAATATATACTGGATGCTTCAGTGGTAAGAGAGTTGTTTATACATCTAAAATGTACTAAATTAAATTTCAATTTGTTGCACAATATTTTAACAAGACCTTTAAAGCGAAGTGTTACCCCCAGATTTTTACATTTATCTACATGTTTTATAATATTGGCCATTTACTAAAATTTCCAGATAACTTTAAAGTATAGATCATGTTTCCCCCGAAGAACATCATTACAGTTTTTTTTTACATTTAAAGCGAGGCATGAGTCGTGAAACCAATCACTAACCTTGCGCATAAAAGACTTTTACTACGTCTGTTGCACTTCTCCCATGGGTATATAAAACTGTCTCATTAGCAAACTAAATGCTCTGCACAAAAGAAGGAATGCAGCAATTATAATGTAGGCACTAGAAGCAAGGGCATTAACTCTTTCACTGCCAGCGTTTTTAAAAAAAGTTGCCAGCCAGCGCCAGCGTTTTTCATGATTTTCACCAAAGTTTAATGCCTTCCAGAAAATGTTCTTCTTTAAATATATAAACATACAATATACCAAATGAAAGAACAGACCCTCTGCTTTCAAACAAAAAAAAAAAACGTTTCATACTACCTTTGGTGGTTCTTTTGCAATCTGCTTTTGAATATGGGTAGGTTTTTGCAAAAACACCATATTTTGAGCAAAAAGCAGAGATAATTCCATTTTTATGACGGACTTTTCATAGAAATCCCATTCAGAGCGATCTTTAAAACAGACACGGACATGCAGCAGCTTGCCATAGGGCAATACTTCCGTTTTTAAAAAGTTGCGGAAGGGCGCCACCTGGTGGATAATAGCGGTATTGCGGAAAGACGGAAAATCTCGTCATTGGTGGGGAAGCGTTTTCTCTTAATTGACGAGATATCTCGTCAATGGCGGGGAAAGAGTTAAGATGACTTCAAGCCCCATATATGCTAAAGACAACACCAGAAACAGAGCTAGACGGTCAGTCCTGACGATTTAATTTTCGCTACATCAGAATAAATTCTGCAAATGCATTTCCATCTCCCATTATTCACATTTACTCTTTTTCGTCTAAGTCAAAAACCACCTCAAGCGAGTGTAAAAACGTTTTTGCAAATTAAGGGGTTTTTAATTTGATATTTGGCTTTTTCTTTATTGTTTTTTGATGCGTTCTGTGATTCAATATGCAAAAATAAGGGTAATGGAAGATGAAGACAGAAGGCTCTTACACATTTGGTCTTCAAAAATGGTGACGTCTAAAGGTGACGTCATAGACACTACATCCATGTTTTATGGTGTGGACCTTGTACTTTGCTTTGGGTGTAACGTTTAGGCCTTGTAGCTAAAATTCACAAAAGCTTTTGATTGTTAGTGGATTAGATATATGTAGAGTAATAATGACCTTTGCTTGTATTCATAAATTGACTAAAATGATATTAAAAATATTACTGAATAATTAGCAAAAACAAAGATTTGTTTGACCAACAAAAATATCAAAAAGATTCTGCAATGGACAAAAACACAGGGGTCTTAAATAGGAAAAGCTAAACAAGATAACAAGGATAGACAGGTGAGTGGCATTAACCAATAATGAATAATTAACGAGGAAACAAGGGGACAGGACAAGACACGGAAACACACATCCCCAACAAGGGCCATGTGCTACCACACAAAACATGGGTACCGCCACAATCGTGCCACATGACTATGAACGACTATGAACAATATGAAAAACTATGACAGGAGGGCAGGATCATGAGAAATATATTCTCTAAAATAATCTTAAAGTTTCTTTAAACAGTTACATGTTACTGTGAAGAATTAAACTTCATTACTTATTAAAGTAAAATTACAGACATTTCATGAAGTTCAGCTTCCCTACTCGATACAGAAAAAGAAGAGGCTGCACCAAACCAGCAAAAAGATAGCAAAGATAACCAATAGCCGTGACCATGTCAGAATTTAGACTCCATAGGTAATTAAGAAGTAATAAAGTAATTTCAGGAGCATTTATGACTGCCGTGGCCACAGTAGTTATGAGAATGAGATGAAACGCTCTTCTCTTCATGTGGTTTTCCTCCTCTCTCTCTCTACCTCTCTCTCCTGGTCCTGACTGCTTCAGAGCTCTGAGAACAGCCACACAACAAAACAACTGAATGGAGAAGAAGAGGAAGAACTGTGCAAAATAAGAAATAGGGATGAGCTGACAGAGTGAAAAGAACTGTGCCGTAAAAAAATATATACAGGAGACAAAACATGTGACCCAGGCAACAGCACAACACATCAGTCTGTATCTGAGAGGTTTGTACTTCAGAAAGGTTACAGGATGAACCACAGCCAGGTAACGCTCAACACAGATCAGAGACTCAAACAGAGGACAGCCAGTGATCGGAAATCCATCTAAAAATGCCACAACTCTCCGGACACTTTCGAATTCAAAAGGGAAAAGACTCAAAAGACATTCAATACAATAGAAAATCTCACAGATAGAGAAGTTGAGAATGAAGATTTCTGCTGCAAGTCCATTTCCAGTTCCTCTTACAATGAGCCAAATCACATGGAAGTTGATAGGAAAACTCAACAGAAGAGTCATTATGTTCACCACTATATTGTACCATTCATACAACACCATAATGTTACAGACTGAATAATTGAAGGAATTGAATTCATCAGTAGAGCAGTTCTCACAGGTTATATTCATCTCTTCAATGTGTTGAGTCGATAAAATAAAACTGAGATCTATAAATGAGAATACGATTAAAGTGTTAGTACACCAGAACATTGAAAAGATTGTTCACTGAAAAATGAAAACTTTATAAAATGACATGGGGTGTAATATCACTCTTTAATGTAATGTTTACTTGTTTACACATAAAAACAGAAATTAATTTAACCCACAACAGAATTTATAACCAGGTACACTACTTTTATACGAGATTAAATTAGCTTGTCTTGTACTAAAATGTGATTTTAAATAAATAGATAAAATCCTTTCATTATTTACCTATCCCTGCAGCTGTTTGCTTTTTCATATGATGTCTTCTTGTACATTTAGATAATGCAACTTGCACAATATTATTAAGCAGGAAGCCTGATCATTATGCAAAAATGTGTGATATTTGTGACATCATCTTGACATGCATGTTGTTTTAGACGGTTTGCAGAACTAAATGGAACTACATTTTTAAAAAGTCAATGAATTCTCTATCATTTTATTTAGGCAAAATATACATTTTAACACAGAAATATTTTAAAAATCAATCACTATTGGGATAACAACAATACCACGTGCTTTAATAATCTCACCACACCCCGAAATAATAGCCACCCGCTTTGAATAATCACTGACAAACTAAAACAACAATCACACCCATTCACAGGACTGAAAACACATATGCTGCGGACACATGGGATTACATTAAAACAACACATGCAAAATACTAACAGTGTATTATTTTAAGAGACTTAAAATGGATTTAACAAAACATAACCAAAACTAACAACGCATTCTTTTCTAGCGTGATATAGCTCAGCTCTTTTTGAAATATAGTGTAACTACAAATAAAATTAAACAAATCTGAATTGTCATTCTATGTCATTAAACTAATTAAAATAAGATTCAGATACACAGTTGTGTTTTTGTTTAATTTTGTTTTTAATAAATGCATAGAGAATTAAGTTTATTTATTATCAAAGTGTTTTTTTTTTCAGTTGTTTTTTTTTTCAGTAATAGGGATGTAATGATTCAATCGCTTGTGCCATTAAAAATGTCTGAAATCAATTCTGAATCGCAAGGGTGCGATTCTTTGTTTCATGCACAGCTTGTGCGTGTACTACGGCATTTGGTCAGAAGGAAGTCCTTATCAATCTAAAATCATTATGAGTCAGAGTTGTTTATAACGTGCATTTAAAAAAGCAACACTTGTTAAATAAAAATCATTCAAAATATTCTTTATTATCATGAAAATACCTGAAACAATCTGAAGAACAGCGTATAAATATTTCTGTAGACATTTCCTGGAATAATGTTTGTAATGATATTTCTTCTGTGGCGCAAAAGGAGTTTCTGCATGAGAGCGCCCCCTGGCGTACAGATGTGCCGAGATTTCACAGTAATTCATTCAAATTCATTCATTGAGAAAACGCGCATTTGCACGATTAATCGTTACACCCCTATTCAGTAATGTAGGCTAATTAAAGGTGTGCCCCTAAATTTTCTGCTTGCGCTCCTAAAATTTTTATTGAGGGTATACTGTGCTCCTAGTAACAAACAAGTTTGTCTTGGGACCTGAAAGACAAGACTTTAAAAAAAATGAGGGGGGGACACTTTAAATGTGGTCACCATAGCCTTGGGCACTACATTAGCCGCTTTAGCAATTTTGCACTATCGGGCCTGTGCGATAATAATACTTATTATATTATATGCCTATAGTAGCCTATAAAATTATGTTAATGCTCCAGCAGGCAGCTTTATGTGTTCGTCGCAAATTAATCCAGTTGTTGTACACAGTGCATGCTCCATAAAGTATCAAAAAATATGAACAAGCAACAATGTCCAAAAAATACTACTCCTCCGCTACTGGTCAGCCACACGAGCAGCGACCCAGAAATTTCTAAAGATTTAAGTAACTTTCTGAGAAAGGATGTGGGGAGCATGTCAAGGGTAAAAGTTGATGCTTTAATAATCAATTTTAGAGGAGATTGTTGATAACAGTTCTGTGAAATCATCAACAAATGCTGGGGTGTATTTGGAAGGCCTAAAAATAATATGTGGTGTACCTTTTAAAACAATACATAAAAATTCAAAGCACTGGTAATTACCAAGTAACACTTATTTGCATTGAAAGCAAGGTTTTCAAAGCTGCCGCTTGTTCTGTAAGCATTTATGATTGTTACTGCTGTCATAGCGGGAACCCAACACATATTAGTTACCAGTCCTGTTTGCAGATGAGGGCTGATTTGAACAGTTGTGTGGAGATGGTGTCATAATTGAAGCAATTTTCCAATTTTTAAGTTAAACTTAAAAGTCTTTTTCAGTCTTCATATGGAAAAATGACTTCACGTTGCAAAATTATTTATTATTTATACAGTTAAACAGTATCATGATTACTCAGCATTAAACAACATTACCAGAGGCACATCAGGTGTACCCAAAAGCCTGAAAATTTAAAAAACAATGTGTGCTACAATTACAAGACATTTTATAAGATGACATTTCAGCACATTACAGAAAGATAGCAACTCACAGAAACTAAACCACCCAATCCAAAACCTTCATTAGTAATAGCTATGAGTGTGACATTTTTCCATCAAAGCTATATAACGATATTGAAATAATCATAGGGAGATAAGTGATAGCCATGCTGACAGTAGTTATGAGAATGAGATAAAACGCTTTTTTCTTCATGTGGTTTTCCTCCTCCTCTCTCTCTCCCTCTCTCTCCTGGTCCTGACTGCTTCAGAGCTCTGAGAACAGCCAAACAACAAAACATGTGAATGAAGAAGGTGAGAATGAACTGAATCAAGGGAGTAAATGTGATTTCAAATAATTGAAAAAACGAGATCAAAGCACTCAATACACCAATGCCAAAAGTAGCCACCCAAGCAACAGCACAACACCTCAGTCTGTATCTGAGAGGTTTGTACTTCAGAAAGGTTACAGGATGAACCACAGCCAGGTAACGCTCGACACAGATCAGACACTGAAACAAAGTACGGCCGGCAGTGAATAGTCCATTGAAAAGACAGACAAGCATCCAGGCAATATCATCACGGATAAACCAATACAATAAAATAAAAATCAAGAGACGTAACACACACAGGAAAATCTCACAGACGGAGAGACAGAGAATGCAGATTTCTGCTGCAAGTCCATTTCCAGATCCTCTTACGATAAGCCAAATCACATAGGAGTTGATAGGAAAATTCATCAGAATGGTGAAGATCAAGGGCGTAGGTTTGATTCTGGCATTGGTGGGGACATAAATAAAATGGCCGCATTGCAAAAACTGTTTATCACCGTTTACTTGACATAAACAACAGACAACTCCGTATGCACTTTACTCAGTGACATCTGACTCGCCACCCCCGGTGCCATCCCAAATTTAATGTACTATAATAAACAATTCGTTATGTCCTAGAGCCTAATAAACAGTAACTGTTTAAGTCTTTGTCAAAAAAAGAAAAGAAAATCACATTGTAACATATATTAATCCATATTTACTTTATAACAATGAAGAATATGCAATTAAGATTTAATTCTTCATTTAATTTTGCCAAAAAATCCCAGTGTTGAAGTAGGAATGTATATCATGCTGTTTCCTGAACACAGTTTATTAACGTTTCTGTAGTTCACATTAAATCTTCTTTTCATTAACAGACAGTTAATCAGTGTGAAAAAAGTTTTAAGTTTAAAATGCAACCTTACATTATGTCTACATCTGTCTGTGCAAGTAATAACCACAGTGCAGTAATGTAAAGTATTCAGCAATCATGACATGAATTCATGTTTTTACCATGTTGGGGCTATTTTCTTTCATGGATTAGGGACCCCCAAATAACATTGCTACGCCATTTATAAAAGGTTGACAAAAGTTTGCAACTCCTCAGGTTAACATGGGATTGTCGTGTATTGGTGAAAACACTGTCCTTGAATCATTATGTGACACAACTTTTTTTGTGCATGAAACAGTTACAGTGGGTATAATAATACTTTCTTCCTCACTAACCTGTAGCCCGAATAATCACGCGTGTCTTGTTGAGTGAATATTGCCGCGTTGTACAAAGTGAAACCATCCTATCACACGTAAAGTGATGTGAGTTAGAGCGGCGGGACTCAAGAAATGCTAATCCAATCATATTAGCAATGTGAGTAGAGAGGCGGGACTAAAGAAATGCAAAGCCAATCATATTAGCGATGTGAGTTACGGAGGCGGGCATTGCAGAGAACGAAAGCTGTTAACCGTTTGTGTACCACAGACAGCGTCATTTTTACAGAACGGGATTGCAAAAGATTTCTAATCTCATTTAAATGATTCCTGAAAAAAATATAATAAGTAAAAAATAGAAAACACAAGAATAAGACGGACATCAGTGGTTATATATAAATACAGATTAATTGTTTGGTCGAAATTATTGCTAGGGACAATTCAGTCTTCCCTGAATATTGCTAGGGACATGTCCCTAGCGTCCCACCCTAAATCTACGCCCATGGTGAAGATTTGTACTAGTAAGGTGATGTCAAAATCTGTTTGCACTTTGGTGTCATTGGGAAAGATGAAATCAGAAGAATTTGAACTAAGCGAGATCTCACTGGAGATGTTCATCTCTTCACCGGACGGAAAAACGTGACTGTGATCTATAATTTTGAAATACAAGAAAGTGTTTGACTACCATCATTTCAAAATTGCAGATATGACCAAATTATAGTTAATCTGAATAAGAAAACTACAATCTTAAAAATACAGCTGCTTCACGATGCCACAGAAGAAATTCTTTTGACTGAATGGTTCCCTAAAGCAGGTGTTTTAAAACTGGGTAATTTCAAAGAAAAAGACAAAACATTAAAATCATTAAATTTAAGATGTTAACAAAGGTCCTAAATGTTCATACTAATGCGTGTTAAGCCTTGGAGCAAAAGTAAAAATCATCAACATCAATTTACAGAAAAAAGTTTACTTCAATAACACATACAGTATTACTTGTCTGTAAATAGCAGCACGTTGGTTTGCACGCTTTAGATATAATTATACAACAGTTCTTTCTGGTTCTCGAATCTGATTGGCTAAGAGCTATGCGATATTGTGCTCATAACAGCACTGTAACCGCATCACCTTTCGTATTATTCTGCCACCTAGTGAATGGAGGTCCTAAGCAGGCTCATCTCTGAATGGAAAAACACAGACACGCTGTTTTGAATCACTCTCCGTGTGTCTCATTAGTTTACTAGCTCCTAAATCAGTCTGTGAATCCCCAATCGGTTATTATTCCATCAAAGATCAGCGCTCTTGGATGTTACGTTAAAGTTAATGGGAGAAATGTATTGTCACATCGTGTGGACGATTAACACTTGGAAAGAGGAATATAGACACTCTATCTTTATCTTTTATCAGAACGCGAAAACACCGTGGAACTGCAGGTGAGCACCGCAGCTTCTGTGGACATTGATCATTTACTTTATCGTGACGTGACTATTAACACATGTTATGAGATATCGCCACTGGTATATTTATAAGCAGCATGCAAAAACATCTCTCTGACACTTATAAAAAAACGTTTTGTATAGTACTGACAAGAACAAAGTTTAATAATAATAATCGAGTGATCGTATCGCGTTAAGAATAAATAAGAAAGCAATAGTAACGTTATACAAGTATAGTTTTATTAACTTTTACGTCGCGCCAAAACAATAACAACACAAAAGACACTAAATATGAATAAAAAAACAAGTAATAGTTTGATCATGACACCAAATACTGCTGATTTGATCTAATTTTGACGATCATAAACAAACAAGGCCAACATGAGAGCCAGGGAATCCCTGTCAGAGATGTAGCCCAGAGAGGGCGGTGGTCAGCGGGGCGAGTGAACACTGACGTCCAGGGTTCTAAATTAACACCCGCCAACCCGCCAAATGCGGGTTGAAATTCATTTTGGCGGGTGTTAATAAAAACTTACTAGCCAGTTTGGCCGGTGATGCATGAGGCATTGCATGCAAGATACATAAAGCTTCGTTCTCGGACATTTATTCCTCTGGCAGTACTTCCTACATTTCCCATGAACACTGTGCCGCAATGCTACGTGATGATGTTTATACGCCAATTGGCTGCGCGCAGTTTGCAGCGAAACCAGCGCGAGAAACCATGGAAACGAGTGGAGCGCGTCCACCAGAAAACAAAAGGAAGAAGGAGAACGAATGGGCAGAGCAGAGAGGATAGACTAAAAGACAGCGGTGTCGCCACACCCCTTTACTGGGGCATGTGATCCAGTGTAAATCTTTCGTGCCCAGGTGTAAATCTCAAGTTTAAATTTTACTAGTGTATTCCTTTACAAAGATAATAGCGGCAAAACAGATCTATATGCAATAAAGTTACCCAATTTACGCTTGTAAAGCGACGAAGCAGTCGCACTGACGCGAGCACGCATGTATCCATGTCCAGGCGCGTCTTTGCGTTCCTCCGCGCGCGCAACTGCATCCAAAAGGTGACGCCACGCGAATGAGTAATTATGAAAACATGACGAGAAGTAAGTTTCTAAATCATAATGCTAATCTTATTTTGACTCGATCATTATTGGCTTCTGTAGATGGACATCAGAAATGTTTTGTGCAAAGCAGGGAAAGGGAAGCAGAAAGGAGAGATGATGAGTTTAAGGGAGGTAAGACAAATTACATCCTCACCCTGTCAGGTCTCAAACATTAGAGGAAAAATCTCAGGAAAACCTCTTATCAAGTCTATAGAATTGCATTGTTGCTGAGAAAATCAACAGATGTATGTGTTATACTGTTCTATATTTTGAGATATGAAATTAATATTTAGTTTACTAACATTTAACTCTAGGACACTAATTTACATAACAGTTAGCAGTAACTGTGACTGAGATTATTTAGTATAACAGTCATAAAATGACTGGTTTATTAAAATATTCTTGTAAAAATAAGTTATTAATCATTGTCATCATTGTAGAAAATATTTCTCTGCTGTCATTATTACCAAACATTTTCTGCCATGTATGCCTCCAAACATGTTTATAATGTTAGGTATGATGAAGATTATACTTAAATATTTTTAAATACAAATTTATCTTTCACAGTAACTGTTGCACTGTAGAATAGTGGGTTAAGCAAATGACATTGTATAGAAGTGTTGCACACTTCTTGCACACAGCAGGCTTTCAAAAAAAGTCAGCAAAAAATGGGAGGCCTGTGCCCCAGTAAAGCTTTATGTCTATCGACAAAGAAATGAAGAAAGCTTATGTTTCATCACAAAAATGTTGTCATGTTTTGTCAGGATTCAGTCGCATGCACGCAAAAGAAAAAACTAATTGTTGCATTCAGTGGCACTCATAATTTCTCTTATTTTCACCATAATTTCTCTTATTTTCACGATTGACTAGTGGAAATGCTGATTGGCTGGTAACTTTAGAACGTTACCAGCCACTTTGGCTGGTGGAAAAAAAGTTAATTTAGAACCCTGCTGACGTCCGCTCATGCTTTGGTTCTCATTCGTACCGAATCTCAGTAAGCAAACGTTCAAACAGGCACTATCCTTACTAATCGACTGCAGATTTAAATATAATACATATACATTCTCGACTGAACTAATCTTAAAACTACACTTTGTGACCAATAAACGGTAATATAAAGTAACGCCTTTTCCGTCCATTGAGTTGTTATGAGCTTCAAAGCAGCCGAAAGTTTTACCTGTCATTCTGGCCGCCCTCAAATCCATGGCGGAAGAAGTAGTTCTCAAACAAAGAGGCTTTTAAAATAACTCCGTTGTTGTTTTCTAGTTTTCGTTTTTCAAACGTGTGCTGTCGAACTGTTTATTACCTTTAATATAAGGATACATTTAAGCAATATCGCTCTCGGAGTTGTGTGATATAGCTCTATATCATCACGGCTGTGATTGCCTCCGGCACTCGGCCTACGGCCTCGTGCCTATGGCCTAATCACAGCCGTGATGATATAGAGCTATATCACACTCCTACTCGAGCGATATTGCTTAAATGTATCCTTATATTAAATGTGAACTTCAAAATTAAGAAACATTCATGGAAAAAGTATTTTACCCTATCAAAACATATGTGGATCAATGTCTATAACACAAACAGAAAAAAAGTATTGTAGTTAGAAAATAATTTATGTGATTATAAAAATAATTACCAGAGAGAGTTGCTGTAGTCAGTCATAAACTATCAGCATTCCCAGATTATTTAAAATGGGATGCAGTTTGAAGTTTTTATCTGGATGGTTCACATGGAAATTCTATACATTAATTGATGACATTTGGTTAATAGACACAGTGTTGTTTTAGGAATAGCCTATATGAAATGGCAAAATCTTAAATCATGGACCCTCACTGTCTGTCAACTGCACCCAAGTGGCCAATAACTCCGTCTGATATTGTTTTAAGCTACGGCATGTAATGTTTTTGCGGTTGGGCACCTAACACAAAACAAACTTCAACTACAAGGAAAACAAACAAATACAAACATACTTTTTATTGAAACACATAAACATATTTTTATTGATTCTCAAGTTTTGGTTCAAAGCTTTGGTGTATATATATTTCTTGAGCTGGTTTTATAAACATGGAAATGAAATCATTTTCCATATAGGATAAGCAAGGATCACCTGTAACTTAAAAATAATCTCAGTTGATGATAAACTGGTCTTTTCTCAGAAGTCTGGTTTGATATGTTGTGCACAGCGTGGATGCTGAACACCTGCAAATGTTCAAATAAGTACTGCATAAACATATTGACTTAGCAGGACTTATACTTTAAAATAAACACATTAGGTAATAAATGGCATGCAAATTCAGATAAATAAAGTGACACCTGATATTAATGGATTGATTATACTGTATGGAAATAATGCAGGTAAGAATCTACCCTCCTGACAAACAAGTAAGGATAAAGTATAAGTTGTCGTTACTAACAAAATGATGAGTGGTTGTTGCTGGTACCTGCTGCTGTATTCACGCCTACACCACTTATATTAGATTTATTTATTATATTTATACTGCGTTTATAAAATGTACTCTATTTATGTCTTACTATCAAACTGCATGCCCCCCCAAAAAAAAAAATCCTGAGTAGCTAGTAAAAATGTGGCTTGGAAAATGTCAAGACCTAAACATAAGTAAATAAACACCATCCCCATCAACCCCATTTTTCTAAAAATATGTAAACATACAAATATATCAATTGAAAGGACAGACCCTCTGCTTTCAAACATTCACTGGAAATACAAATTTAAAACCTATAGAAATGTTAAAATCTATAAAAAATACTTGATCAAAAAACTTTGTCATTTCATCAGTGTAATCTTCTTGAAAAATATAATATGCTCAATTTTGAAAATGTTATTAATCTTAAAAATAGTTGTTTAATTTATAAAGTTTTTCAAGGACTTGCTCCACCATCTCTTTCTACATACATTAAACCACGGTCTCACAGAGGTTATTGTACCAGAGCTGTACTTACAGGAGATATAGAGATTCCGCATAGAAAAACTTCCTTTGGACAAACTGTATTGTCTATCAGAGGAGGTCAATTTTGGAACAGTATCCCAACAAACATTAGAAAATGTCCAACTTTTTTTAACTTTATTAAACAATTTATTAAAAGTTCCCAGTTATATCATCATTTTGATTAACCTCACTGCAATCTCTAGTCTGAATGTCTGTTAATGTGTTTTTTGTTTGATATTGTATATTTTGTGCTGTTGCACTATTTTGTATGTAGTTGTTTTTTTTTGTTTTGAGACTACAGGTGAAAATTAGCATTTATGCTATAACCTGTCTTGTTGGATTGTTCATTAATGTGCACTGTCCCAAATAAATAAATTAATTAATAAAAAAATTAAAAACAAACAATAAACAAACTCTGCTTATAAACTCTTAAAGAATGACATTTTTAAGAACAAACTTTTTTCTGTCATGGCAGGCAAAAAACAGGACCCAAGTGCAAGTAACTGGTGAACGTACAAAAGGTTTATTTAAACTGTGAAACACAAAAGCCCACGTGGGGGAAAATGACATAACATAAATTGATGACAATAACAGACTATGGCGTGACACACTATGACAAAACTATACTACACTTACTTGACTTTGACTCAACTATGACAGATTTGTTTAACAAACAAAAATATCAAAACATATAGAATAGACAGAAAACACAGGGGTCTTTCTTAAATAGGAAAAGCTAAACAAGATAACAAGGAAGGACAGGTGAGTGGAGTTAACCAATAGACCCCTTCAAGGTTTGTAAACATTGAATGATTATCGGGTGCGCGCGCAGCATGGGGTCAAACTGTTCATACTATCCTGGCTTTATAATTTAACCTAACAGGGCTGAAAAATGATGACTTACCTCAAATGAAGTGAGCACTACAAACACAAGCCTCTTTGATATTTGCGTTGTCCCAGTCTGCACGTTAATTGCTTGCAGCCGCAGATGTTTTATTTTTTTGTTTTTGAGATTCTGCATGAATCGCGAAAACTTAACGGAAGACCTGATGCGATTTTCAAAGCCCACGACGTAAGTAGGCATTTTTGATGATACCGAATAATACGCAACTCAATCTGCTGTAATGACTTTTCTGACCCCGACATGCGCAGTGGGAACCGCCTGTGACGTGAACCGTGAAGGGGTCTATAATGAATAATTAACAAGGAAACAACGGGGGTGGGGGCAGAGACAAGACACGGAAGCACACAGCCCCAACAAAGGCCATGTGCTACTACACAAAACATGGGTTTCGGCCAAAATCCTGCCATATGAACTATCAAACTATGAATTGCTGTGAAAGGCTAGCAGGGTCATGACATTTTTCATCTTTTACATCACTGTAATAAAATGGTCAAAATATGTACCCCAACTTTTACCAAGGCAGTACTCTGTAACTTCTTAAACTCTGCAGACATGCCAGCGGGTCCAAAACTGCATCATCAAATTATTAAAAGAAATTTAAACTGTATGTAAGTTGTGTAGCTTCTGTAAAATTAGACAATTTTTATTAATTTACATACCAAAGCATGTGGGTAAATGACTGTTTTAAATCCAGGCAAGCCCAATTCCTAAAAAAACCCAAATCATTAGACTGCATAATCATTAATAAAAGGTCCTAATATGTAACATTAGTTACAGTACAGATATGTATACATTTGGTACCAATATTGTGATGAACTCTCCGAGCGAGACAGCAGGGGAAACAAACCCAGTCGCAGACGAGGTTGAGGTACAAGACTTTATTATAAGCACAAAGCAAAAACCCACGATGGGGAAAACAGTACTAGAAATAAACAGACTAGACAGTACTGACTCTAACAAACAGAACCGAAACACGGACTGGACACAAGCCATTCAACGCGAATTGGGGAGACCTGACAGATGACATGTTCAAGGACATTATATATACATAGAAATACACAAAGCATGAGCCCAGGACGCTAGACATCAGGGCCCGGTTCCCCAAAACGTTCTTATCGCTAAGTAGTTCTTAACCTATTCCTTAACCTCTCTCTTAACTCTATGGCACGATTCCCAAAAGGTTCGTACGCTAAGTATATCTTCTGTAACTCACACTTTCGTAAGGTTGGTCTGGACCATTCGTAAGCTCTCTCTTAGCGTTGTTTGAGCGCAAAACGCTACCGCCGCAGTCTTTAGAAATCAGCGCAGCGCAGTACAAGTCAAACTATGGTATGCTGACAATGATTTTATGTTATGGACATTTTTAAGACTTATAATAAAATATGTTTGCAATGGATACAGGACTATTTATGCAGTTGACTTTATTTGGTATCAGAACTATTGAATCAAAGACGGCGCCGGTGTTTGTTCCTCATTGAAGTCTGTTCCCTATATGTTTATTGCGTTTTCATCACGTTACATTTATAATTTATTTAGAAAGATTAAAGTTTTCAATTGGTTACACTAAAAAGCAATAATATCATGTATTCTATTATACAATTTATTAAATATTTCATATTTGACAGTTTTATGTCTTTTAACATATAGCCTGTCTTTTTCTTTTCTTTTTTCTCTACTGTTTGTTTTAAAAATGTTATGTTTCCAAACATAATTATTATATATTAAACATATAATATGATTCATACTGTAAAAATAATTGACTTATAATCAAGAACAGTCAAGATACATTACATAAATGCACACATGTACATCTCAGTAGCCATTAAAACTTTCAATGTATATAAAGAATAAACGTATAATGTCATAAAAATGCTATAAAAACACTACACTAAAAGGAAACATAGGGGGAACAGACTTCCACACAACACCGGCCGCGTAACTGTTTAGTCCATGCCAACTTTTTATTCGTCAACCCTTAAACCTTTTGACATTTTGCCTGACGTGGCTAAATAAAAAAATCGCCTTCCAAGACAACTCATTATGGAGCTGCTAGATCTTCTCAGACCATATTCTCTATCTAACTAGGTTGCTTTTTATTGAAAACATTAATGGTAAGCAATACCGCATTAAACAGAAATACTGCAGCTGCTTGCCAATCAATTCTGATTGTTAAGTACCTTAACATTCATATAAAAGTGTATTACATATTTTTTTAAAGTCAAAACCCTTGTCAAGAAGCGGCACAAGTGGCACAATGGGATAAGGAGGGTGGATAAATAGCGAGGGATACCCGGTTCGTCTACCCGTATTACTGACAATTTGATCATTTAATTAATAGTCTATATTTTACGGATAACTTAAATTATGTTAAAATAAATGTGACTAGAATAATTTGAGTAATGTTCCATTTGTATATAACGTGTTGTCTTTCTTAACGACGTAATGCACATTCGCGTGAAGTGGAAAATCGATCCCTGAGTGATCGATCGCAAATAATTCAGCACCTTCACTTGGGACAGCGCCATTGTACGTCGAACTTAGAGGCTGCGTGTTAAGAAGCTTCCTAAGAGACACTTCGGGGAACACACTTAGGAACATCAACAACTTTGGTAAGATATATCTTTTTGAGTCTTCTTAGCACGCTAAGAGTGAACGTTATCGGGGAACCGGGCCCAGGTTATTTTTTTAAGGGAACAAATCAAGAGTGAACAGTGGAAACTAATCAAATACTGATGGGAGAGCTAACGAGGAAACAAGGGGGTGAGGACATAAAGGAGACACAGCAGCACACGGCCCAAACAAAGGCCATGTGCTACAACACAAAACATGGGTACCGCCACGATCGTGCCACATGACTATGAAAAACTATGAATAACTATGACAGGAGGGCAGGATCGTGATAAATATATTTTCTAAAATAATCTTAATGTTCTTTTAACAGTTACATGTTACTGTGAAAGTTTAAACTTCATCACTAATTAAAGTAGGATTATTGACATTTCATGAAGTTCAGCTTCCCTACTCGATACAGAAAAAGAAGAGGCTGCACCAAACCAGCAAAAAGTAAGCCAAGATAACAAATAGCCGTGACCATGTCAGAATTTAGACTCAATAGGTAATTAAGAATTAATAAAGTAATTTCAGGAGCATTTATGACTACCGTGGCCACATTAGTTATGAGAATGAGATGAAACGCTCTTCTCTTCATGTGGTTTTCCTCCTCTCTCTCTCTACCTCTCTCTCCTGGTCCTGACTGCTTCAGAGCTCTGAGAACAGCCACACAACAAAACAACTGAATGAAGAAGAAAAGGAAGAATTGCACAAAATAGGAAATAGCAGTGAACTGACAGAGTGAAAAGAACTGTGTCATAAAAAATAATATACAGGAGACAAAGCATGTGACCCAGGCAACAGCACAACACATCAGTCTGTATCTGAGAGGTTTGTACTTCAGAAAGGTTACAGGATGAACCACAGCCAGGTAACGCTCGACACAGATCAGAGACTCAAACAGAGGACAGCCAGTGATCGGAAATCCATCTAAAAATGCCACAACTCTCCGGACACTTTCGAATTCAAAAGGGAAAAGACCCAAAAGACATTCAATGCAGTAGACAATCTCACAGATAGAGAAGTTGAGAATGAAGATTTCTGCTGCAAGTCCATTTCCAGTTCCTTTTACAATGAGCCAAATCACATAGGAGTTGATAGGCAAACTGAACAGAAGAGTCAATATGTTCACCACTATATTGCCCCAACCATTATTCACCATATTGTTACAGGCTGAATAACTGAAGGAATTGAATTCATCAGTAGTGGAGATCTCACAGGTTAAATTCATCTCTTCAATGAGTTCAGTGGATAAAATAAAACTGCGATCTATAAATGAGAATACGATTAAAGTGTTAGAACACCAGAACATTGAAAAGATCACTGATCAATAAAAACTTTATAAAATTGCATGTAATGTAATATCACTCTTAAATTGAATGTTTACTTGTTTACACTTAAAAACACAAATTCATTTGACCCACAACAGAATTTATTACCAGGTACACTACTGTGATTTTAAATAAATAGATAAAATCCTTCGTTAACTACCTATAGCTGCAGCTGCTTTTTCATATGATGTCTTCTTGTACGTTTAGATAATGCAACTTGCAAACATTATCTAGCAGAATGCCTGAACACTATGCAAATGTGAGATATTTGTGACATCATCTTGACATGCATGTTGTTTTAGATGGTTTACTGAACTAAATGGAACTACATTTTTAAAAAGTCAATGAATTCTTCATCATTTTATTTAGGCAAAATTTCAATTTTAACACAGAAATAATAAAATAAATCGGGGGTATTGGGATAACAACAATACCATGTGCTTTAAGGATCTCCCCACATCCCGAAATAATAGCCACCTGCTTTGAATAATCACTGACAAACTAAAACAACAATCACACCCATTCACAGGACTGAAAACACATATACTGCTGACTCATGGGATTACAGCAAAACAACACATGCAAAATACTAACAGTGTATTATTTTAAGAGACTTAAAATGCATTTAAGAAAACATAACCAAAACTAACAACGCATTCTTCTCTAGCGTGATATTGCTCAGCTCTTTTTGAAATATAGTGTAACTACAAATAAAATTAAACAAATCTGAATTTTCACAGTCTATGTCATTAAACTAGTTAAAATAAGATTCAGATTGAGATACACAGTTGTGTTTTTGTTTAATTGTTTTTAACAAATGCATAGAGAATTAAGTGTATTTATTATCAAAGTTATTAAAGGTGTTTGCTTTCTGGTGAATGTAAACCACAATAATAAAAAGCTGAGGGAAATCCCTAGGCAAATAGAAGGGGCGTTATGACACAGCCAAAAGTTCAATGTCTGAAGTGCACACCTTGTCCCTTATAACTGTTGTTGAACACCATTGTGTGTTTATGTAAAGGCAAACACCACCTCCACGTTGCTTGCCCGTTAGCACATTGTCCCGATCGCGTCTTATAGGAACCCCAAAGCCATCTAAAAACATTGTATCATCATCATCGTTATTATTCAGCCACGTTTCGGTAAAAGCCAAAATGGAAGCAGTCATATGCATGTAATTCACATTTGCTTGCAGTTCGTCAATTTATTTTGTAGGGATTGGACATATGTGACCCATCACGGAAACCAGGGACACAAGTCGGCAGCACAAGTTTCGAGAAAATGAGAATCAAAGTTTTTTTTTTTTAAATTTGTGATTTTCGTTTTATTGCAGAATCTGTTAGTAGAGATCACGAAGAAGCCTCTCCATGTTTGAGATAGCAGTTTATGTATATTTAAAAGCGTACATTTTGCGGTTGAAATAGGCTTGTTTTTCCAGAGATTCTAGCGTGCAGCTGGGGGGGGGCGTCATTGTCTGTGTGTATATTTACATACTGTATAAGCTTGTGTTTTCGCCTCCGCCCCCAAAGGGAACACCATGACTACTGAATAAGGATAATTCGCCCAAAACTGAAAATAATGTCATTAATGACTTACCCGTATGTCGTTCTAAACTCGGAAGACCTCCGTTCATCTTCGGAACACAGTTTAAGATGTTCTAACTTTAGATTTAGTCCGAGAGCTTTCTGTCTACTCCATTGAAAATCTATGTACGGTTTCTATGTCCAGAAAGGTAATAAAAACATCATCAAAGTAGTCCATGTGACATCAGTGGGTCAGTAAGATTGTGTTGGAGCATCGAAAATACAGTTTGGTCCAAAAATAGCAAGAATTAAGACTTTATTCAGCATTGTCTTCTCTTCCGGCTCAAGCTTGAAGTCACGTGACTGTAGTGACGCGGCTGCCCTGTTCCTCAGACATGTTTGCGAAGTTTTTATTTTTTTACTTATAGCGTGTGTCTCCCCAGATTGTAAATGAAGCTCGGGCGCACAAAACAAAAGAAAAATAAAAGAAGCTGGGGCGGAACAAATAACAGTCAGCCGCATCGTACGTCAGCCGCATCACTGACTTTATGGGGCGCCACAGTCGGATGACGTCAAAGTACCGCAAGAGCTCTTCAAGAAATCTTATGGAATAGTTTAATTTCGACTCGATCTCGCGGTACTTTGACGTCTTTCAGCGCAGCATGAAGTCAAACTCATAAGTTATACAGAGATCGTTGAATTCTTTATATAATTGCCTACATGTTTTGTCTATCAATATTTTCCATGAAGTCATTGGCTGATGGAGGAACGAGCGAGCGATCGGTAACATCCCTTAAGGACTTCACATTTTCGATGGTGCTGTTTTTGGATTATCTATTATACTACGTCCCTACAGACGTAGTCTTAAGGGGGGCATATGAAATGCATGGGAGGGCACACTTATTATTAGCCTACAGTACGTATACTTATAATAATATATACTCTATTCGCGCAGCACGTAATCATCACGTTAAACATAACCATCAGCAATATGACCAGATAGCCTATAGCCTACACCACATTACATATAGAAGCAATTTTATGAATATCCATAAATCTATACAACATATTACATGTAACACCAGAGGCATCTCTCAAACATTGCATTTTAAAGCAGTCAACAGAGGGATATATGCATTGCCATGAGACACGTGCGCACACACACACACACACACACACACACACACACACACACGCAGACTTTGAACCTACGGTACTTGAGTAGAGGCAGCGCTGTTGTCGTCTCTCCCTTCCCTCCTGTCAGTATAGCGGCAGGCGGCGTTTCTCCGAGCAGAACCTCCTCATTAATAAAGTGTCCACTCGGAATTAAACTTGTGAGTGAGGTCCTTTTCAAAAGCAAGCTGAATCACCGCAGTGAACAAGTCCATATCTTCTGAATGTAGTAGTCTTTTAAGCCCGGGGTCGGGCTCCACGGAGCTGGTATTGGGCTCAGGCTGTCGTCCAGTGTCGTCTTCTCCAACATCAGGCGTCAATGTCGTTTCAATTTTGGCAGAGGAGACTGTTTTTCAATTTTGGCAGAGGAGACTGTTGGTGGGCTTTTTAACCATTTGTGGATAATATCCATCATAAGCGAAAACTCATCCAGTTTAAAAAAGTGTGGTAACTGTTGAGCGGCTACACTGACGTAGGCTACGTCACGTACGTAGCCTCGTGATAGGCTGTTGCAGTGTAGCTAGATTCCCATCAATCAAACAAAATCACACCATTGTTTTTTATATTTTTAATGTTTTAATTATAAAGAATACAACATTAATGCAACACAAAATAGCAACTGTGATAATTTAAAATTACAGTATTTTTTTAATACTGGGGGGCACAAGCGTCTTTGAGGGCGGGCCCGGCCCCCTATGGCCCGCCCATAGCGACGGGTGTGCGTCCCTATTTTAAATACAAACTTTGAAGGCGGGTTCATGTGTTTGACGGAACGTAAATACCGGAGTGTAATCTGATATACCCTTACATGTTAGGATGTAAATAGTCCTCAGATTGTATATTATATTGTATTACCAGAAGTTCATGCGAAATCTGATGTAAACAATAGGCTATATATCTATATTTCACGGATTATGCCATTTGTGGACAAAAATCATTGGATGATTCACACATCTGAAACAGACTAGATTCGACTTGTGATCCCCACAAAGGTAAAAGTCCTGTTTATTTTTGATGTTGTTCATTCAGACTTCTGTAATAAAATACTACATATGATGCTAGAACATCTGTATCTCAAAACGGCTTTACAGGGGGTATGGCTTAGCTGAATGAGATGTAAATGAGCCCTATTGTCTCTCCAGGCAGGGAAAGGGAAAGTGTTAACTTTTTTCTTTCTCAAATTTCTCAGCATTCTCCTTCTTGAATGTGTTACATTCAAATGGCCACAACTTCTCCAAATCTTATCAGATTTCCATGTGTTACACATCGTTAGAAAGCTTAGAAACTGCACTTTCAGAATCTATGAATAACTCAAAATGCCCCAGATCCGACTTGTGTCCCTACTTTCCGTGACTGGTCACATATGCCATAATAATCGAGGGAAGCAAACACTGTTTACATTTCTACCGTTTGAGTTTAGCTCTAATTCCTCACTTTTTCTTCCCGCTCCTCGTTACCTTCTTTTTTTGTAAAGATTCCTTCATGATATGTGGCCTCTTACAAATTGTGGATTAAATTCACGAGAAGGCAGAACTGTTATCACAAATAATGAAATGACATTAGCTTAATAAAATTAGCTTTGGTTTTGGACAGTATATCCAACAACAGTGTATCCATAAATGGACCTGTGTTTCCTTCTCTTGTTATCAAAGTCCGTCCACACCTATGGTTACACGTTTTTGTTGTTGTACCTTTCAGTAAATATTTTTTTTCTGTATAATGATTTATCAAACTAAGTGAGAGCCCTTCACCCTTAGAACTGACAAACAGAACAGAGAGTACAAGCGTCAGGTTTAACCTTGTTTTATGTCATGGTTGGTATCATAGACTGCAAAAAAAGATGGACGACGCCTGTTCGCTTCCTTCCATTGGTGAAAAGTGAAGCCGCCAGTGTCATGTGCAGTAGTAAGCAGGAAGTAAAGCCGCGAAATCAAGACCCCGCCCTCGCTCTCGCAGAATGCGCATATCACACGATATCACAGCTGTCAATCTTGACATGACACCACCGTTTTTATATCATTAAATAACTAACTAAAAACAAACTTATTTTAAAAACAAACATTTGAATTTACATCAGCGTGATAAAAACTACAGAAAATAACAGAAACCGGTTTTGGAAAAAAGATAATTAAGGTGTAATAAAACTTTTTAGTTGGTCTCAAGTCCCATTGAATAACATGGGGAGGCAGGGTTTATGACCTATACTGGGACCAGTCACTGGGGGGCGATCGAGATGTTTTGGCTTCACTTTTCAGGGCTTGTGCGGCACGCTTGGTTGGCATACACATTCAAGAGACAAAAAAAGACCGAAAATGTGTGCGTTATCAAATGAGGAGCCGTCTGGTCCAAAATAAATAATTGTATACAGAATATGTGGTGTACCTTTTAAAGAAATACACAAATATTCAAAGGACTGGTAATTACCAAGTAACACTTTGCGTTGAAACAATGATTTCAAAGCTGCAGCTCTGTAAGCATTTATGATTGTTACTGCTGTCATAGCGGGGACCTAACAGATATCCGTTATCAGCGCTGTTTGCAGATGAGGGCTGGTGGGATCAGTTGTGTGGAATTAAAGTAATTTTCCAATTTTTAAGTTAAACTTAAAAATCTTTTTAAATGTTCATATAGAAAAATGACTTAACGTTGCAAAATAATTTATTATTTATACAACAGTATCATGATTATTCAGCATTAAACAACATTAACACTGGCACAACAGGTCTACCTAAAAGCCTGAACATTTCAAAAACAATGTGTGCTACAATTACAAGACATTTTATAAGATGACATTTCAGCACATTACAGACAGAAAGCAACCCACAGAAACTCTTTTTATGTGATCAGATAAACATGATATTTAGTAAAACACGCTCTTTCAGTTACTATTATAATTGACTATTCTCAAGTAATGCTGGAATACCATCGGGTTCATGCATGCTGTCATTAGTTATGAAAATCAGGCTTACAGTTAAACTTATAGTTACTGTAACTCTAAAATCACTGAAAACTGAAAAAAATATGGCTCTTAAATGATTTTTAACATCAGAAAATAATGAAAGATGGACTCAAAAGCCAGATGACAAAATCTGAAAGTGAAATTATCAGTACTACTGACACCTGATAAAGTTCAGTTTCCCCACTCGGTAGAAAAACAAAATGGGCTGCACCAAACCACCCAATGCAAAACAGGCAGTACTAATAGCTATGAATGTGGAAAGGTTTTCATTCAGGTATATGCTATAACGTGATGCTATTGAAATAATCATTGGGAGATAAGTGATAGCCATGCTGACAGTAGTTATGAGAATGAGATAAAACGCTTTTCTCTTCATGTGGTTTTCCTCCTCTCTCTCTCTTCCTCTCTCTCCTGGTCCTGACTGCTTCAGAGCTCTGAGAACAGCCAAACCACAAAACAACTGGATGGAGAAGGTGATAAAGAACTGAATCAAGGAAGTAAATGTGATTTCAAATATTTGAAAAAACGAGATCAAAGCACTCAATACACCAATGCCAAAAGTAGCCACCCAGGCAACAGCACAACACATCAGTCTGTATCTGAGAGGTTTGTACTTCAGAAAGGTTACAGGATGAACCACAGCCAGGTAACGCTCGACACAGATCAGACACTGAAACAAGGCACGGCCGGTGATGATTAGTCCATTCAAAAGAGCTTCAACCATCCAGACAGTATAATCACTGATAAACCAATATGATGAAATAAAAATCAAGAGAGAGTACACACACAGGAAAATCTCACAGACTGAGAGACTGAGAATGAAGATTTCTGCTGCAAGCCCATTTCCAGATCCTCTTACGATAAGCCAAATCACATAGGAGTTGATAGGAAAATTAATCAGAAAGGTGAAGATTTGTACTAGTAAGGTCATGTCAAAATCTGTTTCCATTCCAGGGCCATCGGAAAAGAGGAAATCAGAAGAATTTGAACTAAGGGAGATCTCACTGGAGATGTTCATCTTTTCACCGGACTGAAAAACGGGACTGTGATCTATAATTGAGAAATACAAGAAAGTGTTTGACTACCATCATTTCAAAACAGCACAGAAATGACCAAATTACAGATAGTTTCAATAAAAAGAAAACTACAATCTTAAAAATACAGCTGCCTGACAATGCCATAGAAGAACAATTTTTAACTGAATGGTTCTCTAAAGCAGAGGTTTTAATACTGGGGTCATGAGGCCTCCGCCTGATGTTTAAGGGCGTGCCCAGAAAATTATAAAGAAAAAGACAAAACTTTAATCATTAAGATAAGTTAACAAAGGTCTTAAATGTTCATACTAATTCATGTTAAGGCTTAAAGTAAAGTAAAAATCATCAACATCAATTTACAGTAAATAAGTTTACTTCAATAACACATACAGTATTATTTGTCTGTAAATAGCAGCATATTGTTTTGCATGCTTAAGATATAAATGTATACTTATATTAAATGTGGACTTTAAATGAAGAAACATTTATGGAAAACATATTTTAAACATATGTGGATTAAAATCTATAATACAAACAAAATGCATTAGTATTGCAGTTAGAAAATAATTAATGTGATTATTAAAATTAATTACCAGAGAAAGTTGCTGTAGTCAGTCATAAACTGTCAGCATTCCCAGATGATATATTATGTGACGTGACTTGAAGTTTTTATCTGGATGGTTCACATGCAAATACGCCCTTTAGTTGATGACATATTTGGTTAATAGACACAGTGTTGTTTTAGGAATAGCCTATATGATAATAGCACCCAAGTGGCCAATAGCTCAGTCTGATATTGTTTTAAGCTACAGCGTGTAATGTTTTTGCGGTTGGGCACCTAACACAAAACAAACTTTTAACTACAAGGAAAACAAACAAAGACAAACATACTTTTTATTGAAACACATAAACATATTTTTATTGATTTTCATGTTTTGGTTCAAAACTGTGGTGTACTCCATCAGTGAAATATATTTCTTGAGCTGATTTTGCAAACATGGAAATTAAATCATTTTCCATACACGATAAGCAAGGATCACCTGAAACTTAAAATGATGTGTTGTGCACAGCGTGGACCCTGAACACTTGCAAATGTTAAAATAAATCTACCTGTCATATATAAAGTACTGCATAAACATATTGAATTAGCAGGACTTATACTTTACAATGAACACATTGGGTGGCATGCAAATGTAGATAAATAATGTGAAACCTGATATTAATGGATGATTATCCTGTATGGTAATAATGCAGGTGAAATCTACCCTGCTGACAAACGTAGGGATACCGTATAAGTTGTTATTACTAGCAAAATGATGAGTGGTTGTTGCTCGCACCTGCTGCTGTATTTCAGGGAGAGAGAAAAAAACAATGTTGTGTAAAACAAGTTTTAATAAGTGAAAATAAGTGTTTGTCTAGTGTGTGTATGTATGTATGTATGTATGTATGTATGTATGTATGTATGTATGTATATATATGTATATATGTATATATGTGTATATATATATATGTATATATGTGTATATATATATGTATATATATATAAACACACACACAACTTATTTTAGCACAAAATCAACGTAGTGAGTGAACTCTCACACAGTGATTCCAATAACTTTCAAATTGTATTGAAGAAGATATACTTACTACTAACTATCAGTATTATCGACACTTGATGAAGTTCAGTTTTCCCACTCGGTACAGAAACATATAAGGCTGCACTAAACCACCCAATGCAAAATAAGCAAAAGTATTATACATGACTGGGAACATATCCATATCCATTATCTAAATATCCAAAATTTCACATAGTACAATGTTTTTTCTTTAACGTGAGGACAAATGTATTAGTAAAATTATACATAAAACATATTGTACAAATGCCAATATAGAAAATTACCAATAGATTTTAGGGAAAAAGGAATACCATGATCTACACCATTTAAATCAATAAGAAACGTTAACAAAGGTCTTAATGGTTCAAGCAATCATCGAACAAGCATTAACAACTATTTAATAGGTTTACTTACCCATTAGATTGCATGAACTTTAAAATGCAATATGAACAAACATTCAAGAAAAAAGGCAAATAAACACAAATAAATTCATGAGACTACACTGTAAAAAATACTTTGTTGCCTTAAAAAAAATGTTAAATCAACTCAGATTTACAACTCATGTCAACAGAGATGAGTTGTCACAACTTATAAAATATAGTTGAGAAAAGTCAACTTAATTGTATAAGTTATAACAACTCACCTGTAGTTATAACAACTCATCTCTAGTCAAGATAAATAATAGTAAGTTGTAATGACTTGTAAATCCAAGTTGATTCAACAAAAAAAATTAAGGCATAAACTATCAGCATTCCCTAAATGATCTGATTTAAAATGGGATGCAGCTTTAACTTTTTATATGGATCCCTTATATGCAAATTCATATTTGATTTACAGACAGAGTGATTTCTTTGTAAAAGAGTCTATGTGAGATTGAAGTCCTAAAGCAACAATGCAGTGTAATGTTTGAGTTTTTTAAATATAAAAGGCTAATTTATATTGTATAGTTGAACTAAATAAATATGCACAAATTTGGATAGATCAGCAGACACCTTTAGTGAAGTTGCTAGAGAAAAGCATGATGCATTGACCTTTAACCTGTATAATAAGTGGTTGGTGATGGCGCAGTGGATAAGACACACGCCTTTGGTGTGAGAGACCCGGGTTCGAATCCACTGTGACACACCATTGTGTCCCTGAGCAAGACACTTAACCCCTAGTTGCTGACATATATAGCAATTATAAGTCACTTTGGATAAAAGTGTCAGCTAAATTAATAAGAAAAACTGTTAGAAGATTTCACACCATGCTAAAAGTGCCCGTCAAAATGATCACCATGTTGCTGAGTTTCTGACAGACAAGAAATTGATCTATTCAAGTGTACTTTATAATCTAATACAACCAGGGACAGACTGGCCATTTAGAGCATCATTCGGACGTCACCCATACAAGTAAAGAAAACACGTTAACACTTACACCCCGTGTAAAATGTACCGTCAGGCAGATAATTCATTTGCTATAAGTCCTGCTGTTTTATGCAAACTACAATGAAACACCTTTAAATTTGAGGCTCTTAAAAAGGTATTTTAAAATGTTATTCATATAAGTATAGATAATTAAATATTTATATTTTAAATGAAATGAACATTTGATCATCCCTTTACAAAAGTGTATTTGTCTGTGGTATGTTAGTATACATTGTGTTTTTGAGGGTTCACCTACAGCAGACATACTGCATCTTGACAACTCATTATTAAGGTAGATCACTTATTGGTCAGCCCTTTTTTCTGTATTTTAAATTTGTATAAATTTGTTCCCAGTGAGATTAACACAGTGGCTGAATTTATTATTTGTCTGGTAGTCTACCTGTTTTATAAACTAATAATATTAACCTATAATATGGATGCATAGTGACGGCAGCAGCGAAGGTGGCATGGGATGTAGTCAAATTCCCCGCCTGAATTATTGTCTTAGTCTGCCCCTATACAACTTTGTTCTTTGCAATACTGATTCATACCAGCACACAATCTATTGACAAATAATCATTTTAGAATTAACTGAGATGTACCTTTGTGAGCGTGTCACTTATTTGGTTCTCCCGGCACAATAAGGAGGAGATTGCTGCACTGTGACTTAAACTTTGAACCATACAGTGGATTCCCCCAGCCAGATAATACATAGGCCCTAGTAATGCAAGTATGAAAATATAAACTAATAATATAAAATGTATTCATTAACTTTTGAAATGCTATATTAATGCTATATTCGATCAGGTAATGATCTTATAGGAGGGCAAAAATCCTGCAGTCTTTAGGCCTTGAGCAAACACATGGAGAACAGAACATTGAATTCAAATAGTTTTTAGTGATTTAAGCATGTTTTCCCTAGGAACTGCAAAAAAAAATCCACAATGTGACGAGCACTAACTATACAAACAGAATTGCACAATAATTTATTTAAAACATTTTAGGATTACAGTACATTGGACAGCATGAGTGCTTATCACAGGCAGGTGTAATTGTAAACAAAAGTCTAAGCCAATTTTAAACAATTTTGTCAGATTTTAGTGAAATATACTCTTTACAAAAAAATAAATTATTCATAGAAAGAAAGGATAGCTTATCACAACTTTAAACTGTTAAGTAATTTAGGAAATGCTGTTTCTATATGAAGCCAGAAAACCTAATTACATAAATTGTAATCTGTACCATTGCTTAAAGCTCTTTTGTTAATATTAGAAAATAACAACTGAAGAGCTATTTTTGTATTGCAGTCAGATGACAGAAGATTAAAGACTGCAAATTTCACAGAAAAATTGAGAAGCTCAAATGCAAAAGCCGCTAAACGGCATTGCATCAGATAATGATATTAACCAAATGCTCTCCACGCCTACTAAACTACTACTACTAATAATAATAATGAATAAAATTTTGATAACAATAAACTTTATTTTATATAACATTGTTAAAGGTGCTTTTCAAAGCACTTTGTAGGAAAAAAATAGTAAATAAAAAAGCAAATATAATAAATCTATGAGTAACATGGTAAGATCATACTAAATAGAAAATAAATCAAGAAAACACCAGTATACACTCACCTAAACAGTTATTAGGAACACCTGTTCAATTTCTCATTAATGCAATTATCTAATCAACCAATCACATGACAGTTGCTTCAATGCATTTAGGGGTGCGGCCCTGGTAAAAATAATATCCTGAATTCCAAACTTAATGTCAAAATGGGAAAGAAAGGTGATTTAAGCAATTTTGAGCGTGGCATGGTTGTTAGTGCCAGATGGGCCGGTCTGAGTATTTCACAATCTGCTCAGTTACTGGGATTTTCATGCACAACCATTTCTAGGGTTCACAAAGAATGGTGTAAAAAGGGAAAACATCCAGTATGCAACCGTCCTGTGGGCGAAAATGCCTTGTTGATGCTGGAGGTCAGAGGAGAATGGGCCGACTGATTCAAGCTTGATAGAAGAGCAACTTTGACTGAAATAACCACTCGTTACAACCGAGGTATGCAGCAAAGCATTTGTGAAGCCACAACACGCACAACCTTGAGGCGGATGGGCTACAACAGCAGAAGACCCCATACCACTTATCTTCCCTTCAAATAGGAAAAAGAGGCTACAATTTGTACGAGCTCACCAAAATTGGACAGTTGAAGACTGGAAAAATGTTGCCTGGTCTGATAAGTCTCGATTTATGTTAAGACATTCAGATGGTAGAGTCAGAATTTGGTGTAAACAGAATGAGAACATGGATCCATCATGCCTTCTTACCACTGTGCAGGCTGCTGGGGGTGGTGTAATGATGTGGGGATGTTTTCTTGGAACACTTTAGGCCCCTTAGTGCCAATTTGGCATTGTTTAAATGCCACGGCCTACCTGAGCATTGTTTTAAACCATGTCCATCCCTTTCTGACCACCATGTACCCATCCTCTGATGGCTACTTCCAGCAGGATGATGCACCATGTCACAAAGCTCAAATCGTTTCAAATTGGTTTCTTGAACATGACAATGAGTTCACTGGACTAAAATGGCCCTCACAGTAACCAGATCTCAACCCAATAGAGCATCTTTGGGATGTGGTGGAACGGGAGCTTCATGCCCTGGATGTGCATCCAACAAATCTCCATCAACTGCAAGATGCTATCCTATCAATATGGGCCAACATTTCTAAAGAATGCTTTCAGCACCTTGTTGAATCAATGCATGTAGAATTAAGGCAGTTCTGAAGGCGAAAGGGGGTCAAACACAGTATTAGTATGGTGTTTCTAATAATCCTTTAGGTGAGTGTACATTCATCAAATACTTTTATGTCAAATCTGTTTAATCCCCCTCTCAATATGTCAACATGTTAGACGCACTTTTGCATATGAGCTCTTCAATTATAACTATTACTGACATTTGATGTAGGGGAGTTTCCCAACTCGGTTGAGAAACAAAATAGGCTGCACCACACCACCCAATGCAAAACAAGCCAAACTAATAAGTTCGACAACAGAATAATATTCATGAGTACAAAAAAAAAACACATTTGAAATAATCATTGGGAGATATGTGATACACATGCTGACAGTAGTTATAAGAATGAGATGAAACGCTCTTCTCTTCATGTGGTTTTCCTCCTCTCTCTCTCTCCCTCTCTCTCCTGGTCCTGACTGCTTCAGAGCTCGGAGAACAGCCACACAAAAAAACAACTGAATGAAGAAGGTGAGAAAGAACTGAACCACGTAGGTAAAGAACACATCAAGCAAGTTTAAAAAAAAAATCAAAACATTAAATACACCAAAGACCAATATTGCCACCCATGTGAAACCAGAACACATCAGTCTGTATCTGAGAGGTTTGTACTTGAGAAAGGTTACAGGATGAATCACAGCCAGGTAACGCTCGACACAGATCAGACACTGAAACAGAGGACGGCCGGTGGTGACTAGTCCGTTCATAAAATGTCTTATTGTTGATACAATCTCAAAAACATTAATAAATGAATATAAATATGGTACAATAACCTTTAAGAGAAATTCCACACACATGATTATCTCACAGATGGAGAGACTGAGAATGAAAATTTCTGCCGCAAGTCCATTTCCAGTTCCTTTTACGATAAGCCAGATCACATAGGAGTTGATAGGAAAATTCATCAGAAATTTAAAAATATCCAAAATTAAGGTAACTTCATAAACCCATTTCTCTTCAGTGTCATTGAGATATAAGTAATCAGAAGAATTTGATTCATGAATGGAGGAGATCTCACTGGAGATGTTCATCTCTTCAACGTGTCCAGACAAAAACAAAACTGTGATCTATAAATGAGAAATACAAGAAAGTGTTTGACTACCACAACATTTCAGAGCAGCACAGAAAACGTGCTTTAAAGATGTCCAAACTTGTGAGGCTCATTGGAAAATTGTCACAAAACTTTAAATCAACAATAAAAAAGTAACCAGACAAAGCAAAGACCACTCCAAATCTGCCTTTAATCACAATTTTTACATTTACAGTATGCAAGTGAATTCATTTCAGTGTTTGTAAACAACAATGTGAAAGATTAATCAAGTTATTCTTTTTTTAACTCTTCCTAAATGCGTGTAAAAATATAATTATTGTCTTGTTTTATAATAAATATGAACTTGTTTACTTTGCACTATTTGAGGTCTGAACACATAGCATCTTTTTGTCGTTTGGAACTTTTGATTTTTTTTATAACTGCACATAAAACATTGGAATTTGTGGGAAAGAAAAATTATAATTTTACATAAACACATACCTATAAATTGTTAATAAAAAATTAACTAATTTTTGAGTTGTGTCTTATATCTTTCTAGATCTATATACATAGTTTATCCTTGTGGATTAATGTTTAAAGTAACACAAACGGAATAAATCATCACTGTAATGAAGTTATAAATAGTTAATGTGATAAAAATAATTACCAGAGAGAGTTGATGTATGTAGTCAGTCTTAAACTCGCTCCCAGATGATTTTAAAAGGCACACAACTTTTTATCTTGATGGTTCACATGCAAATACTGTACATTAGTTTTTGAGAAATTTGGTTCAGAGACACAGTGGCGTACACCCAAAACCACGGTGACTTTGAGATTTATCAGTATGGACGTTGGCGTACGGCACGCTCAAATCCTACACCACTCAGGAGGTGGTGTAAGCACGTTTTGAGTTAGGAAATGCACAGAAAAAAAATCCTAACACAACAAAACGCACTGACAAACTAAAATAGTATATGATATATTATGACCCACTGTAAAAAAACAACAGCAACATACAACCCCAGATCAGAAAAAGTTGTGACACTGTAAAAATTGTGAGTAAAAAAGGAATGGAATAATTTACTAATCTCATGAATTTATATTTTATTCACAATAGAATAAAGATAACATATCAAATGTTGAAAGTGAGAAATTTTGAAATGTCATGCCAAATATTGGCTCATTTTGGATTTCATGAGAGCTACAGATTCCAAAAAAGTTGGGACTGGTAGCAATAAGAGGCCAGAAAATTTTAATGTACACATAAGGAACAGCTAAAGGACTAATTTGCAACTTATTAGGTCAGTTGGTAACTTGATTGGGTATATAAAAGCCTCTCAGAGTGGAAGTGCCTCTCAAAACTCATGATGGGCAGAGAAACACAAATTCCCCAAATGCTGCGGCGAAAAATAGTTTTCTGAGTTTCTCAGAGAAAAATTGCAAAGAGTTTGAAGTTATCATCATCTACAGTGCATAATATCATCCAAAGATTCAGAGAATCTGGAACAATCTCTGAGTGTAAGGGTGAAGGCTGGAAAACGGAGGGGTTACTTGACTGTAACCTTGTTCCCTGAAAAAGCGGAACGAGATGCTGCGCTGCTAAGCGCTATGGGGGGAAACGTCTTTATCGTTGACCAGCTGAATATAGTGTGCAAACACGTCAATGAAATTGACCCTGAGGTATATAGCCTCGGTTGATGACGACATCACAGCGCACCCGATGCGAGGCTATAAAATAGATGAGCAACAGCTGTGTCATCAGATCTTTTGTTTGAAGACCAGTCCTGGGACATCTACTGTACGGCAAGACAGCGCAGCATCTCGTTCCGCTTTTTCAGGGAACAAGGTTACAGTCAAGTAACCCCTCCGTTCCCTATCAAAAGCTTTACTCGATGCTGCGCTGCTAAGCGCTATGGGGAACGACAATACCCACGCTGCCGTGCTTGGAGATGTCTGGACCCCTTACGGATGTGTAAGTGTGTGCACAAGGACCGCAAAGAAATCTCAGACATAAACAACCAAGCTAAAAATAGTGGATGTGTGCGGAAAGGATGCTCCTGCCGCCTCACAAACATCTATAAGAAGGCACCCATTCCTAATAAATAGCAGTGGGGAATACCCCTTTATGGAAAAATGGTTTAGACAGCAGCTTGAGATGTTGACTCGAGGACATGAGACCCTGGAGTGACATGAGCATCCAAGCTATAAAATCTTATGAATGTATGCGGAGAGGACCAGCCCGCCGCATCACAAACGCTCTGTAAGGAGGCACCCCTTACTAAAAGTAGCAGTGGGGGATACCCCTTTTATGGACAAATGGCATAGACATCAGCTTGAGATGTTGACTCGAGGACAGGAGATCCTGGAGTGACATGAGCATCCAAGCTATAAAATCTTATGAATGTATGCGGAGAGGACCAGCCTGCCGCATCACAAACGCTCTGCAAGGAGGCCCCTTTTACTAAAGCAGTAGAAGAGGCTACTCCCCTGGTGGAGTGAGCTCTCAGACCTGCTGGCGAGACTTGACAGCGCGCCTCAAAGGCAAGAGCAATGGCATCCCTAACCCAATGTGATATGGACTGCCTGGTGGCCGCAGCACCTCTGTTGCGGCCCCCAAAACAGACAAACAACTGCTCTGACTTACGCCACTGGCTAGTGCGGTGGACATAAGTCTGAAGAGCACGGACTGGACACAATCTGTGGTATAACTCCTGCTCCGGCGTGGTGAATGGCGGAGGGCAGAAAGTCTCAAGAATGACCGGATGTGCAGTCGAAAAGGGAACCTTACGCAGGTAATCAAGATAAGGATGTAAAATCAACTTCACCATTCCTGGGGCAAAATCTAGACAGGATGGCGAGATCGCCAGAGCCTGCGTATCCCCAATTCTTTTTAAAGAAGTTATCGCCATTAGAACAACCATCTTTAGCGTCAGAAGTCTATCAGACGCTGACTCTAAAGGTTCAAAAGGAGGTCTGAACCAGACCCTCAAGGACTATAGCTAGGTCCCACAAAGGAATCTTAGTTCTTGCTGTAGGCCTCAATCGTTGGATGCCTCCCGAGCGGCGCCCCGTCCACCAAAGCGTGGCAAGCCGAAAAAGCGGCCACATAAAACCTGAGAGTGGATGGGCATAAGCTGCTGACAGCTTTTCCTGCAGAAAACTCAGAACTGTAGCAAACTGGCAGTTAACAGGATCTGCATTATGTGTCATGCACCATGCTTCAAAGACACCCTATTTAAAGGCATAATTCTTTCTAGTGGAAGGAGCCCTAGCACTCAAAATAGTGTCAGTAACATCAGGCGACAAACCTGTGTCCCTCAGTTGGTACCCTTAGGAGCCAAACATGGAGATTCCACAGGTCGGGCCTGAGATGCATTATCATGAGACAGAACGCCCCTCCTCTCCGGACTTGCCCATGGCGAGCCGTTGAGGAGAGATATTATCTCTAAAAAAACATACTCTGTTCAGCCAACGCGGTGCTATCAGAAAGAGGCAAGAGCCTTGCTGGCGAACTCTGGCTAGAACCTGCGGGAGCAGCGCCACTGGAGGAAACGCATAAAGGCGTTTGTCCGGCCATGTGTGCGCCATTGCGTCCAGACCCAGGGGGGCTGGGGAACTCAGAGAGAAGTAAAGGAGACATTGCGCTATCTGAAAAGAGGCCAAGAGGTCCACTTTCTCTCTGTAAAATCAGGTCCATATCTGAGACACTATGTCTGGGGGGGGTTTCCAATCCCCAGTCGATAATGTCTGCCTGGACAGTAAATCTGCTCCTACATATAGGTTTTCTGGGATGTACACTGTTCTGAGTGACAGGAACTTGTCCTGAGCCCAGAGAAAAATCCGCCTCGCTATCTTGTTCAGATTGCGCGAGCGCCGACCTCCCTGGTGACTTAAGTATGAGACTGTCGCTGTGTTGTCCACCCGCACTAGGACATGACAGCTTCTCATTTGGCGGAGAAAATATTTCAGGGCCAGAAATACAGCCGTCAGCTCTAGGCAATTGATGTGCCAACCGAGCTGATGACCCTCCCATTCCCCTTGAGCTGGACGACCATCTAAGGTCGCACCCCAGCCCGTCAGGGAGGCGTCTGTCATTAGCAGTTTGCGATGACAAGTCGCTCATAGCGTGGGACCCAAGGCAACAAACCGGGGTCTTATCCACATAGTTTGTGTATGAAGCCCGTGGCGCATCACTTTAATCAGCCTTTGAGGGTTGGCCCTTGGATGAAACCCTCCGGCTCTGAAACGGCGTCATATGCAACAGCCCCAAAGGAATCACCGTGGATGCTGATGCCATAAACCCTAATATCCTCTGATATTATTTCACAGTGAGATCCTGGCCTAGCCTGACTCTGCTCAGGGTATGCTGAATGGCCTCGATTCGTGCGGGAGACAAATGTGCCCGCATCGTAATCGAATCCCAGACTATCCCTAAATAAGTCATTCTCTGGGCATGAGAAAGAACGCTTTTCTTGTCTCAACCCTAGAAAAAGTAGATGTGCTAACACAATGTTTTTGTGTTGGAGCGCCACCTATCGCGATTTTGCTAGTATTAGCCAATCATCCATGTAATTTAAAATGCGGATGCCCCGGAGTCTCAATGGAGCCAGTGCTGCATCCATACATTTTGTGTGTGTGCGGGGTGATAAAGCTAGGCAGACTGTAAGAACCAGGAAGTATCTGCTGTAAAAGCCTGACCTTCTCTCTGGAAGGGGAACATGTTCTATGGCCCCTTTCATCAGTAGAGTTTGTATTTCTTGCAACAGTACGTGCGTTCGTTCCGGTCTCACGGAAGTGAATATCACGCCATTGAAGTGCGGAGGACGACGAATAAATTGGATTATGTATCCTAAGTGTACTGTGCTTATTACCCAAGCAGAAACGGCTGGCAGGAGTTTCCACGCTGCCAGACTCTCTGATAATGGTATTCATTTTATTATTTCCTCTTAGGGGAATGCTAAAAACCCTGCACGGGGGGCCTTTAACATTGAAAACAGAGGGCCTTTAACATTATGCTGGAAACCCCCCCCCCCCCCCGCAAGCCCAGAGGCGGCGGAGGTGGAGAGGCTTCGTAAAGGCAACGGGACGGAGCGATCTGATGTAACATGATATGCCCCGCCCGCCGGCGAGCCCTACTGTAAAGAGTGGAATATTCCCTCATGCTTTTAACTTCAGTGAATTTCGTGACAACGGAGTCAACCGTGTCACCAAATAAACCCAATGGGGAAACAGGGGCATTTAAAAGAAAAGTTTTATTCTTCTCATTTATGCCTGACAGATTTAGCCATAAATGCCTCTCTGTGTTTACCAGAGCAGACATAGTACGGCCGATAGCGCGAGCCGTTTATTTAATGACACGAAGAGACAGATCTGTAGTCATACGCAACTCGTCAAATGTCTCTTTGTCCATCGTCTCGCCTGCACTCAAATCCTTTAACAGATCAGCCTGGTATGCCTGTAATATTGCCATAGTATGCAGCGCAGCACCAGCCTGACCTGCGGCTTGATAAGCTTTGCCCACGAGAGCTGAAGATATTTTACACGGTTTCGTGGGCAGGGTAGGCTTCTTTAATGAGGATGCCGAGCCAGGCGAGAGATAACTCGCGTGCGTCTCTTCCACCTGTGGCATTTCGGTATATCCGCGCGTCTTCGTACCCACGATAGTCGTAAATTGACGCCGTGGGCACGAAGCACGCAATGAGTATTGTCTTTCCCATGATTTATTTAATTCACCATGGAGATCCTCAAAGAAAGAGAGAGGCTCATGTTTCGTCCTCTCCCTTTGTCACTATAGAAACCTATCCGCTAGTTTGCTTTGTTTGGGGTTCTCTGGCTCGCGAGGCCAATCAATTTGCAACCTGGCGCGTGTTACCACCTTGAGAAGCTCCTCGACCGACTTTCATCGCGTGAGAAACGCTCGGAGGCTGGTTTATGAAACTCCGCAGAACCGAGAGAGATATCATCAACGTCATTATTATATTACCCCCACATAACCCGAAGAAACACCGGAGTGCGCTTCGGAATCACGCGACAAAATATAACTTAATTTAAGGTTGCGGTCAGAAATAATCACGGCGAGCACGAATCATTTATATTGTGAATGATTCACAATGCTCGCACTCATCAGACTGTACAAAGCCATGACCGCATGCTCCTCCCCCAAACACACAAAACAGTTAAGTGTGTGTGTCGTCCTTCGCCATAAAGCGAAAACAAACACGACTTAGACTGCTCGTGACTCTTCTTACTCATATTTTCCTTTTAACTTAAACTCCTTTAAAATCGGAAAGAGAGAAAGTCTGCACTCTATCTTGTTGGAATCTAACTCCTAACAAAGATCTCAAGTGAAGTTCAAAAGGTAAGAGAGAGATTTGCATTTCAGTGTAGCACACACTCATTCAGTAGTTGGTCTGAAAATAAAAAGACCTGATGACACAGCTGTTGCTCATCTATTTTATAGCCTCGCATCGGGTGCGCTGTGATGTCGTCATCAACCGAGGCTATATACCTCCGGGTCAATTTCATTGACGTGTTTGCACACTATATTCAGCTGGTCAACGATAAAGACGTTTCCCCCCATAGCGCTTAGCAGCGCAGCATCGAGTAAAGCTTTTGATAGGGAACCATACTTGATGCCCGTGATCTTCGGGCCCTTAGACGGCACAGCATCACATACAGGAATGCTATACGTAAAGGAAATCACAACATAGCGCTCATTTCAGAAGCCTGCATCTCTGATGGTTTGGGGTTGCATGAGTGCGTGTGGCACCCCGTGTAAAATGTACCGTCAGGCAGATAATTCATTTGCTATAAGTCCTCCTGTTTTATGCAAACTACAATGAAACACCTTTAAATTTGAGGCTCTTAAAAAGGTATTTTAAAATGTTATTCATATAAGTATAGATAATTAAATATTTATATTTTAAATGAAATGAACATTTGATCATCCCTTTACAAAAGTGTATTTGTCTGTGGTATGTTAGTATACATTGTGTTTTTGAGGATTCACCTACAGCAGATATACTGCATCTTGACAACTCATTATTAAGGTAGATCACTTGTTGGTCAGCCCTTTTTTCTGTATTTTAAATTTGTATAAATTTGTTCCCAGTGAGATTAACACAGTGGCTGAATTTATTATTTTTCTGGTAGTCTACCTGTTTTATAAACTAATAATATTAACCTATAAGATGGATGCATAGTGACGGCAGCAGCGAAGGTGGCATGGGATGTAGTCAAATTCCCCGCCTGAATTATTGTCTCAGTCTGCCCCTATACAACTTTGTTCTTCGCAATACTTATTCATACTAGCACACAATCTATTGACAAATAATAATTTTAGAATTAACTGAGATGTAACTTTGTGTGCGTGTCATTTGGTTCTCCCGGCACAATAAGGAGGAGATTGCTGCACTGTGACTTAAACTTTGAACCATACAGTGGATTCCCCCAGCCAGATAATACATAGGCCCTAGTAATGCAAGTATGAAAATATAAACTAATAATATAAAATGTATTCATTAACTTTTGAAATGCTATATTAATGCTATATTCGATCAGGTAATGATCTTATAGGAGGGCAAAAATCCTGCAGTCTTTAGGCCTTGAGCAAACACATGGAGAACAGAACATTGAATTCAAATAGTTTTTAGTGATTTAAGCATGTTTTCCCTAGGAACTGCAAAAAAAAATCCACAATGTGACGAGCACTAACTATACAAAAAGAATTGCACAATAATTTATTTAAAACATTTTAGGATTACAGTACATTGGACAGCATGAGTGCTTATCACAGGCAGGTGTAATTGTAAACAAAAGTCTAAGCCAATTTTAAACTATTTTGTCAGATTTTAGTGAAATATACTCTTTACAAAAAAAATAATTATTCATAGAAAGAAAGGATAGCTTATCACAACTTTAAACTGTTAAGTAATTTAGGAAATGCTGTTTCTATATGAAGCCAGAAAACCTAATTACATAAATTGTAATCTGTACCATTGCTTAAAGCTCTTTTGTTAATATTAGAAAATAACAACTGAAGAGTTATTTTTGTATTGCAGTCAGATGACAGAAGATTAAAGACTGCAAATTTCACAGAAAAATTGAGAAGCTCAAATGCAAAAGCCGCTGAACGGCATTGCATCAGATAATGATATTAACCAAATGCTCTCCACACCTACTAAACTACTACTACTAATAATAATAATAAATAAAATTTAGATAGCAAGAAACTTTATTTTGTATAACGTTGTTAAAGGTGCTTTTCAAAGCACTTTGGAGGAAAAAAAATAGTAAATAAAAAAGGAAATATAATAAATCTATGAATAACATGGTAAGATCATATTAAATAGAAAATAAATCAAGAAAACACCAGTATACACTCACCTAAACAGTTATTAGGAACACCTGTTCAATTTCTCATTAATGCAATTATCTAATCAACCAATCACATGACAGTTGCTTCAATGCATTTAGGGGTGCGGCCCTGGTAAAAATAATCTCTTGAATTCCAAACTTAATGTCAAAATGGGAAAGAAAGGTGATTTAAGCAATTTTGAGCGTGACATGGTTGTTAGTGCCAGATGGGCTGGTCTGAGTATTTAAAAATCTGATCTGTTACTGGGATTTTCATGCACAACCATTTCTAGGGTTCACAAAGAATGGTGTAAAAAGGGAAAACATCCAGTATGCAACCGTCCTGTGGGCGAAAATGCCTTGTTGATGCTGGAGGTCAGAGGAGAATGGGCCGACTGATTCAAGCTTGATAGAAGAGCAACTTTGACTGAAATAACCACTCGTTACAACCGAGGTATGCAGCAAAGCATTTGTGAAGCCACAACACGCACAACCTTGAGGCGGATGGGCTACAACAGCAGAAGACCCCATACCACTTATCTTCCCTTCAAATAGGAAAAAGAGGCTACAATTTGTACGAGCTCACCAAAATTGGACAGTTGAAGACTGGAAAAATGTTGCCTGGTCTGATAAGTCTCGATTTATGTTAAGACATTCAGATGGTAGAGTCAGAATTTGGTGTAAACAGAATGAGAACATGGATCCATCATGCCTTCTTACCACTGTGCAGGCTGCTGGGGGTGGTGTAATGATGTGGGGATGTTTTCTTGGAACACTTTAGGCCCCTTAGTGCCAATTTGGCATTGTTTAAATGCCACGGCCTACCTGAGCATTGTTTTAAACCATGTCCATCCCTTTCTGACCACCATGTACCCATCCTCTGATGGCTACTTCCAGCAGGATGATGCACCATGTCACAAAGCTCAAATCGTTTCAAATTGGTTTCTTGAACATGACAATGAGTTCACTGGACTAAAATGGCCCTCACAGTAACCAGATCTCAACCCAATAGAGCATCTTTGGGATGTGGTGGAACGGGAGCTTCATGCCCTGGATGTGCATCCAACAAATCTCCATCAACTGCAAGATGCTATCCTATCAATATGGGCCAACATTTCTAAAGAATGCTTTCAGCACCTTGTTGAATCAATGCATGTAGAATTAAGGCAGTTCTGAAGGCGAAAGGGGGTCAAACACAGTATTAGTATGGTGTTTCTAATAATCCTTTAGGTGAGTGTACATTCATCAAATACTTTTATGTCAAATCTGTTTAATCCCCCTCTCAATATGTCAACATGTTAGACGCACTTTTGCATATGAGCTCTTCAATTATAACTATTACTGACATTTGATGTAGGGGAGTTTCCCAACTCGGTTGAGAAACAAAATAGGCTGCACCACACCACCCAATGCAAAACAAGCCAAACTAATAAGTTCGACAACAGAATAATATTCATGAGTACAAAAAAAAAACACATTTGAAATAATCATTGGGAGATATGTGATACACATGCTGACAGTAGTTATAAGAATGAGATGAAACGCTCTTCTCTTCATGTGGTTTTCCTCCTCTCTCTCTCTCCCTCTCTCTCCTGGTCCTGACTGCTTCAGAGCTCGGAGAACAGCCACACAAAAAAACAACTGAATGAAGAAGGTGAGAAAGAACTGAACCACGTAGGTAAAGAACACATCAAGCAAGTTTAAAAAAAAAATCAAAACATTAAATACACCAAAGACCAATATTGCCACCCATGTGAAACCAGAACACATCAGTCTGTATCTGAGAGGTTTGTACTTGAGAAAGGTTACAGGATGAATCACAGCCAGGTAACGCTCGACACAGATCAGACACTGAAACAGAGGACGGCCGGTGGTGACTAGTCCGTTCATAAAATGTCTTATTGTTGATACAATCTCAAAAACATTAATAAATGAATATAAATATGGTACAATAACCTTTAAGAGAAATTCCACACACATGATTATCTCACAGATGGAGAGACTGAGAATGAAAATTTCTGCCGCAAGTCCATTTCCAGTTCCTTTTACGATAAGCCAGATCACATAGGAGTTGATAGGAAAATTCATCAGAAATTTAAAAATATCCAAAATTAAGGTAACTTCATAAACCCATTTCTCTTCAGTGTCATTGAGATATAAGTAATCAGAAGAATTTGATTCATGAATGGAGGAGATCTCACTGGAGATGTTCATCTCTTCAACGTGTCCAGACAAAAACAAAACTGTGATCTATAAATGAGAAATACAAGAAAGTGTTTGACTACCACAACATTTCAGAGCAGCACAGAAAACGTGCTTTAAAGATGTCCAAACTTGTGAGGCTCATTGGAAAATTGTCACAAAACTTTAAATCAACAATAAAAAAGTAACCAGACAAAGCAAAGACCACTCCAAATCTGCCTTTAATCACAATTTTTACATTTACAGTATGCAAGTGAATTCATTTCAGTGTTTGTAAACAACAATGTGAAAGATTAATCAAGTTATTCTTTTTTTAACTCTTCCTAAATGCGTGTAAAAATATAATTATTGTCTTGTTTTATAATAAATATGAACTTGTTTACTTTGCACTATTTGAGGTCTGAACACATAGCATCTTTTTGTCGTTTGGAACTTTTGATTTTTTTTATAACTGCACATAAAACATTGGAATTTGTGGGAAAGAAAAATTATAATTTTACATAAACACATACCTATAAATTGTTAATAAAAAATTAACTAATTTTTGAGTTGTGTCTTATATCTTTCTAGATCTATATACATAGTTTATCCTTGTGGATTAATGTTTAAAGTAACACAAACGGAATAAATCATCACTGTAATGAAGTTATAAATAGTTAATGTGATAAAAATAATTACCAGAGAGAGTTGATGTATGTAGTCAGTCTTAAACTCGCTCCCAGATGATTTTAAAAGGCACACAACTTTTTATCTTGATGGTTCACATGCAAATACTGTACATTAGTTTTTGAGAAATTTGGTTCAGAGACACAGTGGCGTACACCCAAAACCACGGTGACTTTGAGATTTATCAGTATGGACGTTGGCGTACGGCACGCTCAAATCCTACACCACTCAGGAGGTGGTGTAAGCACGTTTTGAGTTAGGAAATGCACAGAAAAAAAATCCTAACACAACAAAACGCACTGACAAACTAAAATAGTATATGATATATTATGACCCACTGTAAAAAAACAACAGCAACATACAACCCCAGATCAGAAAAAGTTGTGACACTGTAAAAATTGTGAGTAAAAAAGGAATGGAATAATTTACTAATCTCATGAATTTATATTTTATTCACAATAGAATAAAGATAACATATCAAATGTTGAAAGTGAGAAATTTTGAAATGTCATGCCAAATATTGGCTCATTTTGGATTTCATGAGAGCTACAGATTCCAAAAAAGTTGGGACTGGTAGCAATAAGAGGCCAGAAAATTTTAATGTACACATAAGGAACAGCTAAAGGACTAATTTGCAACTTATTAGGTCAGTTGGTAACTTGATTGGGTATATAAAAGCCTCTCAGAGTGGAAGTGCCTCTCAAAACTCATGATGGGCAGAGAAACACAAATTCCCCAAATGCTGCGGCGAAAAATAGTTTTCTGAGTTTCTCAGAGAAAAATTGCAAAGAGTTTGAAGTTATCATCATCTACAGTGCATAATATCATCCAAAGATTCAGAGAATCTGGAACAATCTCTGAGTGTAAGGGTGAAGGCTGGAAAACGGAGGGGTTACTTGACTGTAACCTTGTTCCCTGAAAAAGCGGAACGAGATGCTGCGCTGCTAAGCGCTATGGGGGGAAACGTCTTTATCGTTGACCAGCTGAATATAGTGTGCAAACACGTCAATGAAATTGACCCTGAGGTATATAGCCTCGGTTGATGACGACATCACAGCGCACCCGATGCGAGGCTATAAAATAGATGAGCAACAGCTGTGTCATCAGATCTTTTGTTTGAAGACCAGTCCTGGGACATCTACTGTACGGCAAGACAGCGCAGCATCTCGTTCCGCTTTTTCAGGGAACAAGGTTACAGTCAAGTAACCCCTCCGTTCCCTATCAAAAGCTTTACTCGATGCTGCGCTGCTAAGCGCTATGGGGAACGACAATACCCACGCTGCCGTGCTTGGAGATGTCTGGACCCCTTACGGATGTGTAAGTGTGTGCACAAGGACCGCAAAGAAATCTCAGACATAAACAACCAAGCTAAAAATAGTGGATGTGTGCGGAAAGGATGCTCCTGCCGCCTCACAAACATCTATAAGAAGGCACCCATTCCTAATAAATAGCAGTGGGGAATACCCCTTTATGGAAAAATGGTTTAGACAGCAGCTTGAGATGTTGACTCGAGGACATGAGACCCTGGAGTGACATGAGCATCCAAGCTATAAAATCTTATGAATGTATGCGGAGAGGACCAGCCCGCCGCATCACAAACGCTCTGTAAGGAGGCACCCCTTACTAAAAGTAGCAGTGGGGGATACCCCTTTTATGGACAAATGGCATAGACATCAGCTTGAGATGTTGACTCGAGGACAGGAGATCCTGGAGTGACATGAGCATCCAAGCTATAAAATCTTATGAATGTATGCGGAGAGGACCAGCCTGCCGCATCACAAACGCTCTGCAAGGAGGCCCCTTTTACTAAAGCAGTAGAAGAGGCTACTCCCCTGGTGGAGTGAGCTCTCAGACCTGCTGGCGAGACTTGACAGCGCGCCTCAAAGGCAAGAGCAATGGCATCCCTAACCCAATGTGATATGGACTGCCTGGTGGCCGCAGCACCTCTGTTGCGGCCCCCAAAACAGACAAACAACTGCTCTGACTTACGCCACTGGCTAGTGCGGTGGACATAAGTCTGAAGAGCACGGACTGGACACAATCTGTGGTATAACTCCTGCTCCGGCGTGGTGAACGGCGGAGGGCAGAAAGTCTCAAGAATGACCGGATGTGCAGTCGAAAAGGGAACCTTACGCAGGTAATCAAGATAAGGATGTAAAATCAACTTCACCATTCCTGGGGCAAAATCTAGACAGGATGGCGAGATCGCCAGAGCCTGCGTATCCCCAATTCTTTTTAAAGAAGTTATCGCCATTAGAACAACCATCTTTAGCGTCAGAAGTCTATCAGACGCTGACTCTAAAGGTTCAAAAGGAGGTCTGAACCAGACCCTCAAGGACTATAGCTAGGTCCCACAAAGGAATCTTAGTTCTTGCTGTAGGCCTCAATCGTTGGATGCCTCCCGAGCGGCGCCCCGTCCACCAAAGCGTGGCAAGCCGAAAAAGCGGCCACATAAAACCTGAGAGTGGATGGGCATAAGCTGCTGACAGCTTTTCCTGCAGAAAACTCAGAACTGTAGCAAACTGGCAGTTAACAGGATCTGCATTATGTGTCATGCACCATGCTTCAAAGACACCCTATTTAAAGGCATAATTCTTTCTAGTGGAAGGAGCCCTAGCACTCAAAATAGTGTCAGTAACATCAGGCGACAAACCTGTGTCCCTCAGTTGGTACCCTTAGGAGCCAAACATGGAGATTCCACAGGTCGGGCCTGAGATGCATTATCATGAGACAGAACGCCCCTCCTCTCCGGACTTGCCCATGGCGAGCCGTTGAGGAGAGATATTATCTCTAAAAAAACATACTCTGTTCAGCCAACGCGGTGCTATCAGAAAGAGGCAAGAGCCTTGCTGGCGAACTCTGGCTAGAACCTGCGGGAGCAGCGCCACTGGAGGAAACGCATAAAGGCGTTTGTCCGGCCATGTGTGCGCCATTGCGTCCAGACCCAGGGGGGCTGGGGAACTCAGAGAGAAGTAAAGGAGACATTGCGCTATCTGAAAAGAGGCCAAGAGGTCCACTTTCTCTCTGTAAAATCAGGTCCATATCTGAGACACTATGTCTGGGGGGGGTTTCCAATCCCCAGTCGATAATGTCTGCCTGGACAGTAAATCTGCTCCTACATATAGGTTTTCTGGGATGTACACTGTTCTGAGTGACAGGAACTTGTCCTGAGCCCAGAGAAAAATCCGCCTCGCTATCTTGTTCAGATTGCGCGAGCGCCGACCTCCCTGGTGACTTAAGTATGAGACTGTCGCTGTGTTGTCCACCCGCACTAGGACATGACAGCTTCTCATTTGGCGGAGAAAATATTTCAGGGCCAGAAATACAGCCGTCAGCTCTAGGCAATTGATGTGCCAACCGAGCTGATGACCCTCCCATTCCCCTTGAGCTGGACGACCATCTAAGGTCGCACCCCAGCCCGTCAGGGAGGCGTCTGTCATTAGCAGTTTGCGATGACAAGTCGCTCATAGCGTGGGACCCAAGGCAACAAACCGGGGTCTTATCCACATAGTTTGTGTATGAAGCCCGTGGCGCATCACTTTAATCAGCCTTTGAGGGTTGGCCCTTGGATGAAACCCTCCGGCTCTGAAACGGCGTCATATGCAACAGCCCCAAAGGAATCACCGTGGATGCTGATGCCATAAACCCTAATATCCTCTGATATTATTTCACAGTGAGATCCTGGCCTAGCCTGACTCTGCTCAGGGTATGCTGAATGGCCTCGATTCGTGCGGGAGACAAATGTGCCCGCATCGTAATCGAATCCCAGACTATCCCTAAATAAGTCATTCTCTGGGCATGAGAAAGAACGCTTTTCTTGGCGTTGAGTCTCAACCCTAGAAAAAGTAGATGTGCTAACAGAATGTTTTTGTGTTGGAGTGCCACCTATCGCGATTTTGCTAGTATTAGCCAATCATCCATGTAATTTAAAATGCGGATGCCCCGGAGTCTCAATGGAGCCAGTGCTGCATCCATACATTTTGTGTGTGTGCGGGGTGATAAAGCTAGGCAGACTGTAAGAACCAGGAAGTATCTGCTGTAAAAGCCTGACCTTCTCTCTGGAAGGGGAACATGTTCTATGGCCCCTTTCATCAGTAGAGTTTGTATTTCTTGCAACAGTACGTGCGTTCGTTCCGGTCTCACGGAAGTGAATATCACGCCATTGAAGTGCGGAGGACGACGAATAAATTGGATTATGTATCCTAAGTGTACTGTGCTTATTACCCAAGCAGAAACGGCTGGCAGGAGTTTCCACGCTGCCAGACTCTCTGATAATGGTATTCATTTTATTATTTCCTCTTAGGGGAATGCTAAAAACCCTGCACGGGGGGCCTTTAACATTGAAAACAGAGGGCCTTTAACATTATGCTGGAACCCCCCCCCCCCCGCAAGCCCAGAGGCGGCGGAGGTGGAGAGGCTTCGTAAAGGCAACGGGACGGAGCGATCTGATGTAACATGATATGCCCCGCCCGCCGGCGAGCCCTACTGTAAAGAGTGGAATATTCCCTCATGCTTTTAACTTCAGTGAATTTCGTGACAACGGAGTCAACCGTGTCACCAAATAAACCCAATGGGGAAACAGGGGCATTTAAAAGAAAAGTTTTATTCTTCTCATTTATGCCTGACAGATTTAGCCATAAATGCCTCTCTGTGTTTACCAGAGCAGACATAGTACGGCCGATAGCGCGAGCCGTTTATTTAATGACACGAAGAGACAGATCTGTAGTCATACGCAACTCGTCAAATGTCTCTTTGTCCATCGTCTCGCCTGCACTCAAATCCTTTAACAGATCAGCCTGGTATGCCTGTAATATTGCCATAGTATGCAGCGCAGCACCAGCCTGACCTGCGGCTTGATAAGCTTTGCCCACGAGAGCTGAAGATATTTTACACGGTTTCGTGGGCAGGGTAGGCTTCTTTAATGAGGATGCCGAGCCAGGCGAGAGATAACTCGCGTGCGTCTCTTCCACCTGTGGCATTTCGGTATATCCGCGCGTCTTCGTACCCACGATAGTCGTAAATTGACGCCGTGGGCACGAAGCACGCAATGAGTATTGTCTTTCCCATGATTTATTTAATTCACCATGGAGATCCTCAAAGAAAGAGAGAGGCTCATGTTTCGTCCTCTCCCTTTGTCACTATAGAAACCTATCCGCTAGTTTGCTTTGTTTGGGGTTCTCTGGCTCGCGAGGCCAATCAATTTGCAACCTGGCGCGTGTTACCACCTTGAGAAGCTCCTCGACCGACTTTCATCGCGTGAGAAACGCTCGGAGGCTGGTTTATGAAACTCCGCAGAACCGAGAGAGATATCATCAACGTCATTATTATATTACCCCCACATAACCCGAAGAAACACCGGAGTGCGCTTCGGAATCACGCGACAAAATATAACTTAATTTAAGGTTGCGGTCAGAAATAATCACGGCGAGCACGAATCATTTATATTGTGAATGATTCACAATGCTCGCACTCATCAGACTGTACAAAGCCATGACCGCATGCTCCTCCCCCAAACACACAAAACAGTGTGTGTGTCGTCCTTCGCCATAAAGCGAAAACAAACACGACTTAGACTGCTCGTGACTCTTCTTACTCATATTTTCCTTTTAACTTAAACTCCTTTAAAATCGGAAAGAGAGAAAGTCTGCACTCTATCTTGTTGGAATCTAACTCCTAACAAAGATCTCAAGTGAAGTTCAAAAGGTAAGAGAGAGATTTGCATTTCAGTGTAGCACACACTCATTCAGTAGTTGGTCTGAAAATAAAAAGACCTGATGACACAGCTGTTGCTCATCTATTTTATAGCCTCGCATCGGGTGCGCTGTGATGTCGTCATCAACCGAGGCTATATACCTCCGGGTCAATTTCATTGACGTGTTTGCACACTATATTCAGCTGGTCAACGATAAAGACGTTTCCCCCCATAGCGCTTAGCAGCGCAGCATCGAGTAAAGCTTTTGATAGGGAACCATACTTGATGCCCGTGATCTTCGGGCCCTTAGACGGCACAGCATCACATACAGGAATGCTATACGTAAAGGAAATCACAACATAGCGCTCATTTCAGAAGCCTGCATCTCTGATGGTTTGGGGTTGCATGAGTGCGTGTGGCACCCCGTGTAAAATGTACCGTCAGGCAGATAATTCATTTGCTATAAGTCCTCCTGTTTTATGCAAACTACAATGAAACACCTTTAAATTTGAGGCTCTTAAAAAGGTATTTTAAAATGTTATTCATATAAGTATAGATAATTAAATATTTATATTTTAAATGAAATGAACATTTGATCATCCCTTTACAAAAGTGTATTTGTCTGTGGTATGTTAGTATACATTGTGTTTTTGAGGATTCACCTACAGCAGATATACTGCATCTTGACAACTCATTATTAAGGTAGATCACTTGTTGGTCAGCCCTTTTTTCTGTATTTTAAATTTGTATAAATTTGTTCCCAGTGAGATTAACACAGTGGCTGAATTTATTATTTTTCTGGTAGTCTACCTGTTTTATAAACTAATAATATTAACCTATAAGATGGATGCATAGTGACGGCAGCAGCGAAGGTGGCATGGGATGTAGTCAAATTCCCCGCCTGAATTATTGTCTCAGTCTGCCCCTATACAACTTTGTTCTTCGCAATACTTATTCATACTAGCACACAATCTATTGACAAATAATAATTTTAGAATTAACTGAGATGTAACTTTGTGTGCGTGTCATTTGGTTCTCCCGGCACAATAAGGAGGAGATTGCTGCACTGTGACTTAAACTTTGAACCATACAGTGGATTCCCCCAGCCAGATAATACATAGGCCCTAGTAATGCAAGTATGAAAATATAAACTAATAATATAAAATGTATTCATTAACTTTTGAAATGCTATATTAATGCTATATTCGATCAGGTAATGATCTTATAGGAGGGCAAAAATCCTGCAGTCTTTAGGCCTTGAGCAAACACATGGAGAACAGAACATTGAATTCAAATAGTTTTTAGTGATTTAAGCATGTTTTCCCTAGGAACTGCAAAAAAAAATCCACAATGTGACGAGCACTAACTATACAAAAAGAATTGCACAATAATTTATTTAAAACATTTTAGGATTACAGTACATTGGACAGCATGAGTGCTTATCACAGGCAGGTGTAATTGTAAACAAAAGTCTAAGCCAATTTTAAACTATTTTGTCAGATTTTAGTGAAATATACTCTTTACAAAAAAAATAATTATTCATAGAAAGAAAGGATAGCTTATCACAACTTTAAACTGTTAAGTAATTTAGGAAATGCTGTTTCTATATGAAGCCAGAAAACCTAATTACATAAATTGTAATCTGTACCATTGCTTAAAGCTCTTTTGTTAATATTAGAAAATAACAACTGAAGAGTTATTTTTGTATTGCAGTCAGATGACAGAAGATTAAAGACTGCAAATTTCACAGAAAAATTGAGAAGCTCAAATGCAAAAGCCGCTGAACGGCATTGCATCAGATAATGATATTAACCAAATGCTCTCCACACCTACTAAACTACTACTACTAATAATAATAATAAATAAAATTTAGATAGCAAGAAACTTTATTTTGTATAACGTTGTTAAAGGTGCTTTTCAAAGCACTTTGGAGGAAAAAAAATAGTAAATAAAAAAGGAAATATAATAAATCTATGAATAACATGGTAAGATCATATTAAATAGAAAATAAATCAAGAAAACACCAGTATACACTCACCTAAACAGTTATTAGGAACACCTGTTCAATTTCTCATTAATGCAATTATCTAATCAACCAATCACATGACAGTTGCTTCAATGCATTTAGGGGTGCGGCCCTGGTAAAAATAATCTCTTGAATTCCAAACTTAATGTCAAAATGGGAAAGAAAGGTGATTTAAGCAATTTTGAGCGTGACATGGTTGTTAGTGCCAGATGGGCTGGTCTGAGTATTTAAAAATCTGATCTGTTACTGGGATTTTCATGCACAACCATTTCTAGGGTTCACAAAGAATGGTGTAAAAAGGGAAAACATCCAGTATGCAACCGTCCTGTGGGCGAAAATGCCTTGTTGATGCTGGAGGTCAGAGGAGAATGGGCCGACTGATTCAAGCTTGATAGAAGAGCAACTTTGACTGAAATAACCACTCGTTACAACCGAGGTATGCAGCAAAGCATTTGTGAAGCCACAACACGCACAACCTTGAGGCGGATGGGCTACAACAGCAGAAGACCCCATACCACTTATCTTCCCTTCAAATAGGAAAAAGAGGCTACAATTTGTACGAGCTCACCAAAATTGGACAGTTGAAGACTGGAAAAATGTTGCCTGGTCTGATAAGTCTCGATTTATGTTAAGACATTCAGATGGTAGAGTCAGAATTTGGTGTAAACAGAATGAGAACATGGATCCATCATGCCTTCTTACCACTGTGCAGGCTGCTGGGGGTGGTGTAATGATGTGGGGATGTTTTCTTGGAACACTTTAGGCCCCTTAGTGCCAATTTGGCATTGTTTAAATGCCACGGCCTACCTGAGCATTGTTTTAAACCATGTCCATCCCTTTCTGACCACCATGTACCCATCCTCTGATGGCTACTTCCAGCAGGATGATGCACCATGTCACAAAGCTCAAATCGTTTCAAATTGGTTTCTTGAACATGACAATGAGTTCACTGGACTAAAATGGCCCTCACAGTAACCAGATCTCAACCCAATAGAGCATCTTTGGGATGTGGTGGAACGGGAGCTTCATGCCCTGGATGTGCATCCAACAAATCTCCATCAACTGCAAGATGCTATCCTATCAATATGGGCCAACATTTCTAAAGAATGCTTTCAGCACCTTGTTGAATCAATGCATGTAGAATTAAGGCAGTTCTGAAGGCGAAAGGGGGTCAAACACAGTATTAGTATGGTGTTTCTAATAATCCTTTAGGTGAGTGTACATTCATCAAATACTTTTATGTCAAATCTGTTTAATCCCCCTCTCAATATGTCAACATGTTAGACGCACTTTTGCATATGAGCTCTTCAATTATAACTATTACTGACATTTGATGTAGGGGAGTTTCCCAACTCGGTTGAGAAACAAAATAGGCTGCACCACACCACCCAATGCAAAACAAGCCAAACTAATAAGTTCGACAACAGAATAATATTCATGAGTACAAAAAAAAAACACATTTGAAATAATCATTGGGAGATATGTGATACACATGCTGACAGTAGTTATAAGAATGAGATGAAACGCTCTTCTCTTCATGTGGTTTTCCTCCTCTCTCTCTCTCCCTCTCTCTCCTGGTCCTGACTGCTTCAGAGCTCGGAGAACAGCCACACAAAAAAACAACTGAATGAAGAAGGTGAGAAAGAACTGAACCACGTAGGTAAAGAACACATCAAGCAAGTTTAAAAAAAAAATCAAAACATTAAATACACCAAAGACCAATATTGCCACCCATGTGAAACCAGAACACATCAGTCTGTATCTGAGAGGTTTGTACTTGAGAAAGGTTACAGGATGAATCACAGCCAGGTAACGCTCGACACAGATCAGACACTGAAACAGAGGACGGCCGGTGGTGACTAGTCCGTTCATAAAATGTCTTATTGTTGATACAATCTCAAAAACATTAATAAATGAATATAAATATGGTACAATAACCTTTAAGAGAAATTCCACACACATGATTATCTCACAGATGGAGAGACTGAGAATGAAAATTTCTGCCGCAAGTCCATTTCCAGTTCCTTTTACGATAAGCCAGATCACATAGGAGTTGATAGGAAAATTCATCAGAAATTTAAAAATATCCAAAATTAAGGTAACTTCATAAACCCATTTCTCTTCAGTGTCATTGAGATATAAGTAATCAGAAGAATTTGATTCATGAATGGAGGAGATCTCACTGGAGATGTTCATCTCTTCAACGTGTCCAGACAAAAACAAAACTGTGATCTATAAATGAGAAATACAAGAAAGTGTTTGACTACCACAACATTTCAGAGCAGCACAGAAAACGTGCTTTAAAGATGTCCAAACTTGTGAGGCTCATTGGAAAATTGTCACAAAACTTTAAATCAACAATAAAAAAGTAACCAGACAAAGCAAAGACCACTCCAAATCTGCCTTTAATCACAATTTTTACATTTACAGTATGCAAGTGAATTCATTTCAGTGTTTGTAAACAACAATGTGAAAGATTAATCAAGTTATTCTTTTTTTAACTCTTCCTAAATGCGTGTAAAAATATAATTATTGTCTTGTTTTATAATAAATATGAACTTGTTTACTTTGCACTATTTGAGGTCTGAACACATAGCATCTTTTTGTCGTTTGGAACTTTTGATTTTTTTTATAACTGCACATAAAACATTGGAATTTGTGGGAAAGAAAAATTATAATTTTACATAAACACATACCTATAAATTGTTAATAAAAAATTAACTAATTTTTGAGTTGTGTCTTATATCTTTCTAGATCTATATACATAGTTTATCCTTGTGGATTAATGTTTAAAGTAACACAAACGGAATAAATCATCACTGTAATGAAGTTATAAATAGTTAATGTGATAAAAATAATTACCAGAGAGAGTTGATGTATGTAGTCAGTCTTAAACTCGCTCCCAGATGATTTTAAAAGGCACACAACTTTTTATCTTGATGGTTCACATGCAAATACTGTACATTAGTTTTTGAGAAATTTGGTTCAGAGACACAGTGGCGTACACCCAAAACCACGGTGACTTTGAGATTTATCAGTATGGACGTTGGCGTACGGCACGCTCAAATCCTACACCACTCAGGAGGTGGTGTAAGCACGTTTTGAGTTAGGAAATGCACAGAAAAAAAATCCTAACACAACAAAACGCACTGACAAACTAAAATAGTATATGATATATTATGACCCACTGTAAAAAAACAACAGCAACATACAACCCCAGATCAGAAAAAGTTGTGACACTGTAAAAATTGTGAGTAAAAAAGGAATGGAATAATTTACTAATCTCATGAATTTATATTTTATTCACAATAGAATAAAGATAACATATCAAATGTTGAAAGTGAGAAATTTTGAAATGTCATGCCAAATATTGGCTCATTTTGGATTTCATGAGAGCTACAGATTCCAAAAAAGTTGGGACTGGTAGCAATAAGAGGCCAGAAAATTTTAATGTACACATAAGGAACAGCTAAAGGACTAATTTGCAACTTATTAGGTCAGTTGGTAACTTGATTGGGTATATAAAAGCCTCTCAGAGTGGAAGTGCCTCTCAAAACTCATGATGGGCAGAGAAACACAAATTCCCCAAATGCTGCGGCGAAAAATAGTTTTCTGAGTTTCTCAGAGAAAAATTGCAAAGAGTTTGAAGTTATCATCATCTACAGTGCATAATATCATCCAAAGATTCAGAGAATCTGGAACAATCTCTGAGTGTAAGGGTGAAGGCTGGAAAACGGAGGGGTTACTTGACTGTAACCTTGTTCCCTGAAAAAGCGGAACGAGATGCTGCGCTGCTAAGCGCTATGGGGGGAAACGTCTTTATCGTTGACCAGCTGAATATAGTGTGCAAACACGTCAATGAAATTGACCCTGAGGTATATAGCCTCGGTTGATGACGACATCACAGCGCACCCGATGCGAGGCTATAAAATAGATGAGCAACAGCTGTGTCATCAGATCTTTTGTTTGAAGACCAGTCCTGGGACATCTACTGTACGGCAAGACAGCGCAGCATCTCGTTCCGCTTTTTCAGGGAACAAGGTTACAGTCAAGTAACCCCTCCGTTCCCTATCAAAAGCTTTACTCGATGCTGCGCTGCTAAGCGCTATGGGGAACGACAATACCCACGCTGCCGTGCTTGGAGATGTCTGGACCCCTTACGGATGTGTAAGTGTGTGCACAAGGACCGCAAAGAAATCTCAGACATAAACAACCAAGCTAAAAATAGTGGATGTGTGCGGAAAGGATGCTCCTGCCGCCTCACAAACATCTATAAGAAGGCACCCATTCCTAATAAATAGCAGTGGGGAATACCCCTTTATGGAAAAATGGTTTAGACAGCAGCTTGAGATGTTGACTCGAGGACATGAGACCCTGGAGTGACATGAGCATCCAAGCTATAAAATCTTATGAATGTATGCGGAGAGGACCAGCCCGCCGCATCACAAACGCTCTGTAAGGAGGCACCCCTTACTAAAAGTAGCAGTGGGGGATACCCCTTTTATGGACAAATGGCATAGACATCAGCTTGAGATGTTGACTCGAGGACAGGAGATCCTGGAGTGACATGAGCATCCAAGCTATAAAATCTTATGAATGTATGCGGAGAGGACCAGCCTGCCGCATCACAAACGCTCTGCAAGGAGGCCCCTTTTACTAAAGCAGTAGAAGAGGCTACTCCCCTGGTGGAGTGAGCTCTCAGACCTGCTGGCGAGACTTGACAGCGCGCCTCAAAGGCAAGAGCAATGGCATCCCTAACCCAATGTGATATGGACTGCCTGGTGGCCGCAGCACCTCTGTTGCGGCCCCCAAAACAGACAAACAACTGCTCTGACTTACGCCACTGGCTAGTGCGGTGGACATAAGTCTGAAGAGCACGGACTGGACACAATCTGTGGTATAACTCCTGCTCCGGCGTGGTGAACGGCGGAGGGCAGAAAGTCTCAAGAATGACCGGATGTGCAGTCGAAAAGGGAACCTTACGCAGGTAATCAAGATAAGGATGTAAAATCAACTTCACCATTCCTGGGGCAAAATCTAGACAGGATGGCGAGATCGCCAGAGCCTGCGTATCCCCAATTCTTTTTAAAGAAGTTATCGCCATTAGAACAACCATCTTTAGCGTCAGAAGTCTATCAGACGCTGACTCTAAAGGTTCAAAAGGAGGTCTGAACCAGACCCTCAAGGACTATAGCTAGGTCCCACAAAGGAATCTTAGTTCTTGCTGTAGGCCTCAATCGTTGGATGCCTCCCGAGCGGCGCCCCGTCCACCAAAGCGTGGCAAGCCGAAAAAGCGGCCACATAAAACCTGAGAGTGGATGGGCATAAGCTGCTGACAGCTTTTCCTGCAGAAAACTCAGAACTGTAGCAAACTGGCAGTTAACAGGATCTGCATTATGTGTCATGCACCATGCTTCAAAGACACCCTATTTAAAGGCATAATTCTTTCTAGTGGAAGGAGCCCTAGCACTCAAAATAGTGTCAGTAACATCAGGCGACAAACCTGTGTCCCTCAGTTGGTACCCTTAGGAGCCAAACATGGAGATTCCACAGGTCGGGCCTGAGATGCATTATCATGAGACAGAACGCCCCTCCTCTCCGGACTTGCCCATGGCGAGCCGTTGAGGAGAGATATTATCTCTAAAAAAACATACTCTGTTCAGCCAACGCGGTGCTATCAGAAAGAGGCAAGAGCCTTGCTGGCGAACTCTGGCTAGAACCTGCGGGAGCAGCGCCACTGGAGGAAACGCATAAAGGCGTTTGTCCGGCCATGTGTGCGCCATTGCGTCCAGACCCAGGGGGGCTGGGGAACTCAGAGAGAAGTAAAGGAGACATTGCGCTATCTGAAAAGAGGCCAAGAGGTCCACTTTCTCTCTGTAAAATCAGGTCCATATCTGAGACACTATGTCTGGGGGCGGTTTCCAATCCCCAGTCGATAATGTCTGCCTGGACAGTAAATCTGCTCCTACATATAGGTTTTCTGGGATGTACACTGTTCTGAGTGACAGGAACTTGTCCTGAGCCCAGAGAAAAATCCGCCTCGCTATCTTGTTCAGATTGCGCGAGCGCCGACCTCCCTGGTGACTTAAGTATGAGACTGTCGCTGTGTTGTCCACCCGCACTAGGACATGACAGCTTCTCATTTGGCGGAGAAAATATTTCAGGGCCAGAAATACAGCCGTCAGCTCTAGGCAATTGATGTGCCAACCGAGCTGATGACCCTCCCATTCCCCTTGAGCTGGACGACCATCTAAGGTCGCACCCCAGCCCGTCAGGGAGGCGTCTGTCATTAGCAGTTTGCGATGACAAGTCGCTCATAGCGTGGGACCCAAGGCAACAAACCGGGGTCTTATCCACATAGTTTGTGTATGAAGCCCGTGGCGCATCACTTTAATCAGCCTTTGAGGGTTGGCCCTTGGATGAAACCCTCCGGCTCTGAAACGGCGTCATATGCAACAGCCCCAAAGGAATCACCGTGGATGCTGATGCCATAAACCCTAATATCCTCTGATATTATTTCACAGTGAGATCCTGGCCTAGCCTGACTCTGCTCAGGGTATGCTGAATGGCCTCGATTCGTGCGGGAGACAAATGTGCCCGCATCGTAATCGAATCCCAGACTATCCCTAAATAAGTCATTCTCTGGGCATGAGAAAGAACGCTTTTCTTGGCGTTGAGTCTCAACCCTAGAAAAAGTAGATGTGCTAACACAATGTTTTTGTGTTGGAGTGCCACCTATCGCGATTTTGCTAGTATTAGCCAATCATCCATGTAATTTAAAATGCGGATGCCCCGGAGTCTCAATGGAGCCAGTGCTGCATCCATACATTTTGTGTGTGTGCGGGGTGATAAAGCTAGGCAGACTGTAAGAACCAGGAAGTATCTGCTGTAAAAGCCTGACCTTCTCTCTGGAAGGGGAACATGTTCTATGGCCCCTTTCATCAGTAGAGTTTGTATTTCTTGCAACAGTACGTGCGTTCGTTCCGGTCTCACGGAAGTGAATATCACGCCATTGAAGTGCGGAGGACGACGAATAAATTGGATTATGTATCCTAAGTGTACTGTGCTTATTACCCAAGCAGAAACGGCTGGCAGGAGTTTCCACGCTGCCAGACTCTCTGATAATGGTATTCATTTTATTATTTCCTCTTAGGGGAATGCTAAAAACCCTGCACGGGGGGCCTTTAACATTGAAAACAGAGGGCCTTTAACATTATGCTGGAACCCCCCCCCCCCCCCGCAAGCCCAGAGGCGGCGGAGGTGGAGAGGCTTCGTAAAGGCAACGGGACGGAGCGATCTGATGTAACATGATATGCCCCGCCCGCCGGCGAGCCCTACTGTAAAGAGTGGAATATTCCCTCATGCTTTTAACTTCAGTGAATTTCGTGACAACGGAGTCAACCGTGTCACCAAATAAACCCAATGGGGAAACAGGGGCATTTAAAAGAAAAGTTTTATTCTTCTCATTTATGCCTGACAGATTTAGCCATAAATGCCTCTCTGTGTTTACCAGAGCAGACATAGTACGGCCGATAGCGCGAGCCGTTTATTTAATGACACGAAGAGACAGATCTGTAGTCATACGCAACTCGTCAAATGTCTCTTTGTCCATCGTCTCGCCTGCACTCAAATCCTTTAACAGATCAGCCTGGTATGCCTGTAATATTGCCATAGTATGCAGCGCAGCACCAGCCTGACCTGCGGCTTGATAAGCTTTGCCCACGAGAGCTGAAGATATTTTACACGGTTTCGTGGGCAGGGTAGGCTTCTTTAATGAGGATGCCGAGCCAGGCGAGAGATAACTCGCGTGCGTCTCTTCCACCTGTGGCATTTCGGTATATCCGCGCGTCTTCGTACCCACGATAGTCGTAAATTGACGCCGTGGGCACGAAGCACGCAATGAGTATTGTCTTTCCCATGATTTATTTAATTCACCATGGAGATCCTCAAAGAAAGAGAGAGGCTCATGTTTCGTCCTCTCCCTTTGTCACTATAGAAACCTATCCGCTAGTTTGCTTTGTTTGGGGTTCTCTGGCTCGCGAGGCCAATCAATTTGCAACCTGGCGCGTGTTACCACCTTGAGAAGCTCCTCGACCGACTTTCATCGCGTGAGAAACGCTCGGAGGCTGGTTTATGAAACTCCGCAGAACCGAGAGAGATATCATCAACGTCATTATTATATTACCCCCACATAACCCGAAGAAACACCGGAGTGCGCTTCGGAATCACGCGACAAAATATAACTTAATTTAAGGTTGCGGTCAGAAATAATCACGGCGAGCACGAATCATTTATATTGTGAATGATTCACAATGCTCGCACTCATCAGACTGTACAAAGCCATGACCGCATGCTCCTCCCCCAAACACACAAAACAGTTAAGTGTGTGTGTCGTCCTTCGCCATAAAGCGAAAACAAACACGACTTAGACTGCTCGTGACTCTTCTTACTCATATTTTCCTTTTAACTTAAACTCCTTTAAAATCGGAAAGAGAGAAAGTCTGCACTCTATCTTGTTGGAATCTAACTCCTAACAAAGATCTCAAGTGAAGTTCAAAAGGTAAGAGAGAGATTTGCATTTCAGTGTAGCACACACTCATTCAGTAGTTGGTCTGAAAATAAAAAGACCTGATGACACAGCTGTTGCTCATCTATTTTATAGCCTCGCATCGGGTGCGCTGTGATGTCGTCATCAACCGAGGCTATATACCTCCGGGTCAATTTCATTGACGTGTTTGCACACTATATTCAGCTGGTCAACGATAAAGACGTTTCCCCCCATAGCGCTTAGCAGCGCAGCATCGAGTAAAGCTTTTGATAGGGAACCATACTTGATGCCCGTGATCTTCGGGCCCTTAGACGGCACAGCATCACATACAGGAATGCTATACGTAAAGGAAATCACAACATAGCGCTCATTTCAGAAGCCTGCATCTCTGATGGTTTGGGGTTGCATGAGTGCGTGTGGCACCCCGTGTAAAATGTACCGTCAGGCAGATAATTCATTTGCTATAAGTCCTCCTGTTTTATGCAAACTACAATGAAACACCTTTAAATTTGAGGCTCTTAAAAAGGTATTTTAAAATGTTATTCATATAAGTATAGATAATTAAATATTTATATTTTAAATGAAATGAACATTTGATCATCCCTTTACAAAAGTGTATTTGTCTGTGGTATGTTAGTATACATTGTGTTTTTGAGGATTCACCTACAGCAGATATACTGCATCTTGACAACTCATTATTAAGGTAGATCACTTGTTGGTCAGCCCTTTTTTCTGTATTTTAAATTTGTATAAATTTGTTCCCAGTGAGATTAACACAGTGGCTGAATTTATTATTTTTCTGGTAGTCTACCTGTTTTATAAACTAATAATATTAACCTATAAGATGGATGCATAGTGACGGCAGCAGCGAAGGTGGCATGGGATGTAGTCAAATTCCCCGCCTGAATTATTGTCTCAGTCTGCCCCTATACAACTTTGTTCTTCGCAATACTTATTCATACTAGCACACAATCTATTGACAAATAATAATTTTAGAATTAACTGAGATGTAACTTTGTGTGCGTGTCATTTGGTTCTCCCGGCACAATAAGGAGGAGATTGCTGCACTGTGACTTAAACTTTGAACCATACAGTGGATTCCCCCAGCCAGATAATACATAGGCCCTAGTAATGCAAGTATGAAAATATAAACTAATAATATAAAATGTATTCATTAACTTTTGAAATGCTATATTAATGCTATATTCGATCAGGTAATGATCTTATAGGAGGGCAAAAATCCTGCAGTCTTTAGGCCTTGAGCAAACACATGGAGAACAGAACATTGAATTCAAATAGTTTTTAGTGATTTAAGCATGTTTTCCCTAGGAACTGCAAAAAAAAATCCACAATGTGACGAGCACTAACTATACAAAAAGAATTGCACAATAATTTATTTAAAACATTTTAGGATTACAGTACATTGGACAGCATGAGTGCTTATCACAGGCAGGTGTAATTGTAAACAAAAGTCTAAGCCAATTTTAAACTATTTTGTCAGATTTTAGTGAAATATACTCTTTACAAAAAAAATAATTATTCATAGAAAGAAAGGATAGCTTATCACAACTTTAAACTGTTAAGTAATTTACGAAATGCTGTTTCTATATGAAGCCAGAAAACCTAATTACATAAATTGTAATCTGTACCATTGCTTAAAGCTCTTTTGTTAATATTAGAAAATAACAACTGAAGAGTTATTTTTGTATTGCAGTCAGATGACAGAAGATTAAAGACTGCAAATTTCACAGAAAAATTGAGAAGCTCAAATGCAAAAGCCGCTGAACGGCATTGCATCAGATAATGATATTAACCAAATGCTCTCCACACCTACTAAACTACTACTACTAATAATAATAATAAATAAAATTTAGATAGCAAGAAACTTTATTTTGTATAACGTTGTTAAAGGTGCTTTTCAAAGCACTTTGGAGGAAAAAAAATAGTAAATAAAAAAGGAAATATAATAAATCTATGAATAACATGGTAAGATCATATTAAATAGAAAATAAATCAAGAAAACACCAGTATACACTCACCTAAACAGTTATTAGGAACACCTGTTCAATTTCTCATTAATGCAATTATCTAATCAACCAATCACATGACAGTTGCTTCAATGCATTTAGGGGTGCGGCCCTGGTAAAAATAATCTCTTGAATTCCAAACTTAATGTCAAAATGGGAAAGAAAGGTGATTTAAGCAATTTTGAGCGTGGCATGGTTGTTAGTGCCAGATGGGCTGGTCTGAGTATTTAAAAATCTGATCTGTTACTGGGATTTTCATGCACAACCATTTCTAGGGTTCACAAAGAATGGTGTAAAAAGGGAAAACATCCAGTATGCAACCGTCCTGTGGGCGAAAATGCCTTGTTGATGCTGGAGGTCAGAGGAGAATGGGCCGACTGATTCAAGCTTGATAGAAGAGCAACTTTGACTGAAATAACCACTCGTTACAACCGAGGTATGCAGCAAAGCATTTGTGAAGCCACAACACGCACAACCTTGAGGCGGATGGGCTACAACAGCAGAAGACCCCATACCACTTATCTTCCCTTCAAATAGGAAAAAGAGGCTACAATTTGTACGAGCTCACCAAAATTGGACAGTTGAAGACTGGAAAAATGTTGCCTGGTCTGATAAGTCTCGATTTATGTTAAGACATTCAGATGGTAGAGTCAGAATTTGGTGTAAACAGAATGAGAACATGGATCCATCATGCCTTCTTACCACTGTGCAGGCTGCTGGGGGTGGTGTAATGATGTGGGGATGTTTTCTTGGAACACTTTAGGCCCCTTAGTGCCAATTTGGCATTGTTTAAATGCCACGGCCTACCTGAGCATTGTTTTAAACCATGTCCATCCCTTTCTGACCACCATGTACCCATCCTCTGATGGCTACTTCCAGCAGGATGATGCACCATGTCACAAAGCTCAAATCGTTTCAAATTGGTTTCTTGAACATGACAATGAGTTCACTGGACTAAAATGGCCCTCACAGTAACCAGATCTCAACCCAATAGAGCATCTTTGGGATGTGGTGGAACGGGAGCTTCATGCCCTGGATGTGCATCCAACAAATCTCCATCAACTGCAAGATGCTATCCTATCAATATGGGCCAACATTTCTAAAGAATGCTTTCAGCACCTTGTTGAATCAATGCATGTAGAATTAAGGCAGTTCTGAAGGCGAAAGGGGGTCAAACACAGTATTAGTATGGTGTTTCTAATAATCCTTTAGGTGAGTGTACATTCATCAAATACTTTTATGTCAAATCTGTTTAATCCCCCTCTCAATATGTCAACATGTTAGACGCACTTTTGCATATGAGCTCTTCAATTATAACTATTACTGACATTTGATGTAGGGGAGTTTCCCAACTCGGTTGAGAAACAAAATAGGCTGCACCACACCACCCAATGCAAAACAAGCCAAACTAATAAGTTCGACAACAGAATAATATTCATGAGTACAAAAAAAAAACACATTTGAAATAATCATTGGGAGATATGTGATACACATGCTGACAGTAGTTATAAGAATGAGATGAAACGCTCTTCTCTTCATGTGGTTTTCCTCCTCTCTCTCTCTCCCTCTCTCTCCTGGTCCTGACTGCTTCAGAGCTCGGAGAACAGCCACACAAAAAAACAACTGAATGAAGAAGGTGAGAAAGAACTGAACCACGTAGGTAAAGAACACATCAAGCAAGTTTAAAAAAAAAATCAAAACATTAAATACACCAAAGACCAATATTGCCACCCATGTGAAACCAGAACACATCAGTCTGTATCTGAGAGGTTTGTACTTGAGAAAGGTTACAGGATGAATCACAGCCAGGTAACGCTCGACACAGATCAGACACTGAAACAGAGGACGGCCGGTGGTGACTAGTCCGTTCATAAAATGTCTTATTGTTGATACAATCTCAAAAACATTAATAAATGAATATAAATATGGTACAATAACCTTTAAGAGAAATTCCACACACATGATTATCTCACAGATGGAGAGACTGAGAATGAAAATTTCTGCCGCAAGTCCATTTCCAGTTCCTTTTACGATAAGCCAGATCACATAGGAGTTGATAGGAAAATTCATCAGAAATTTAAAAATATCCAAAATTAAGGTAACTTCATAAACCCATTTCTCTTCAGTGTCATTGAGATATAAGTAATCAGAAGAATTTGATTCATGAATGGAGGAGATCTCACTGGAGATGTTCATCTCTTCAACGTGTCCAGACAAAAACAAAACTGTGATCTATAAATGAGAAATACAAGAAAGTGTTTGACTACCACAACATTTCAGAGCAGCACAGAAAACGTGCTTTAAAGATGTCCAAACTTGTGAGGCTCATTGGAAAATTGTCACAAAACTTTAAATCAACAATAAAAAAGTAACCAGACAAAGCAAAGACCACTCCAAATCTGCCTTTAATCACAATTTTTACATTTACAGTATGCAAGTGAATTCATTTCAGTGTTTGTAAACAACAATGTGAAAGATTAATCAAGTTATTCTTTTTTTAACTCTTCCTAAATGCGTGTAAAAATATAATTATTGTCTTGTTTTATAATAAATATGAACTTGTTTACTTTGCACTATTTGAGGTCTGAACACATAGCATCTTTTTGTCGTTTGGAACTTTTGATTTTTTTTATAACTGCACATAAAACATTGGAATTTGTGGGAAAGAAAAATTATAATTTTACATAAACACATACCTATAAATTGTTAATAAAAAATTAACTAATTTTTGAGTTGTGTCTTATATCTTTCTAGATCTATATACATAGTTTATCCTTGTGGATTAATGTTTAAAGTAACACAAACGGAATAAATCATCACTGTAATGAAGTTATAAATAGTTAATGTGATAAAAATAATTACCAGAGAGAGTTGATGTATGTAGTCAGTCTTAAACTCGCTCCCAGATGATTTTAAAAGGCACACAACTTTTTATCTTGATGGTTCACATGCAAATACTGTACATTAGTTTTTGAGAAATTTGGTTCAGAGACACAGTGGCGTACACCCAAAACCACGGTGACTTTGAGATTTATCAGTATGGACGTTGGCGTACGGCACGCTCAAATCCTACACCACTCAGGAGGTGGTGTAAGCACGTTTTGAGTTAGGAAATGCACAGAAAAAAAATCCTAACACAACAAAACGCACTGACAAACTAAAATAGTATATGATATATTATGACCCACTGTAAAAAACAACAGCAACATACAACCCCAGATCAGAAAAAGTTGTGACACTGTAAAAATTGTGAGTAAAAAAGGAATGGAATAATTTACTAATCTCATGAATTTATATTTTATTCACAATAGAATAAAGATAACATATCAAATGTTGAAAGTGAGAAATTTTGAAATGTCATGCCAAATATTGGCTCATTTTGGATTTCATGAGAGCTACAGATTCCAAAAAAGTTGGGACTGGTAGCAATAAGAGGCCAGAAAATTTTAATGTACACATAAGGAACAGCTAAAGGACTAATTTGCAACTTATTAGGTCAGTTGGTAACTTGATTGGGTATATAAAAGCCTCTCAGAGTGGAAGTGCCTCTCAAAACTCATGATGGGCAGAGAAACACAAATTCCCCAAATGCTGCGGCGAAAAATAGTTTTCTGAGTTTCTCAGAGAAAAATTGCAAAGAGTTTGAAGTTATCATCATCTACAGTGCATAATATCATCCAAAGATTCAGAGAATCTGGAACAATCTCTGAGTGTAAGGGTGAAGGCTGGAAAACGGAGGGGTTACTTGACTGTAACCTTGTTCCCTGAAAAAGCGGAACGAGATGCTGCGCTGCTAAGCGCTATGGGGGGAAACGTCTTTATCGTTGACCAGCTGAATATAGTGTGCAAACACGTCAATGAAATTGACCCTGAGGTATATAGCCTCGGTTGATGACGACATCACAGCGCACCCGATGCGAGGCTATAAAATAGATGAGCAACAGCTGTGTCATCAGATCTTTTGTTTGAAGACCAGTCCTGGGACATCTACTGTACGGCAAGACAGCGCAGCATCTCGTTCCGCTTTTTCAGGGAACAAGGTTACAGTCAAGTAACCCCTCCGTTCCCTATCAAAAGCTTTACTCGATGCTGCGCTGCTAAGCGCTATGGGGAACGACAATACCCACGCTGCCGTGCTTGGAGATGTCTGGACCCCTTACGGATGTGTAAGTGTGTGCACAAGGACCGCAAAGAAATCTCAGACATAAACAACCAAGCTAAAAATAGTGGATGTGTGCGGAAAGGATGCTCCTGCCGCCTCACAAACATCTATAAGAAGGCACCCATTCCTAATAAATAGCAGTGGGGAATACCCCTTTATGGAAAAATGGTTTAGACAGCAGCTTGAGATGTTGACTCGAGGACATGAGACCCTGGAGTGACATGAGCATCCAAGCTATAAAATCTTATGAATGTATGCGGAGAGGACCAGCCCGCCGCATCACAAACGCTCTGTAAGGAGGCACCCCTTACTAAAAGTAGCAGTGGGGGATACCCCTTTTATGGACAAATGGCATAGACATCAGCTTGAGATGTTGACTCGAGGACAGGAGATCCTGGAGTGACATGAGCATCCAAGCTATAAAATCTTATGAATGTATGCGGAGAGGACCAGCCTGCCGCATCACAAACGCTCTGCAAGGAGGCCCCTTTTACTAAAGCAGTAGAAGAGGCTACTCCCCTGGTGGAGTGAGCTCTCAGACCTGCTGGCGAGACTTGACAGCGCGCCTCAAAGGCAAGAGCAATGGCATCCCTAACCCAATGTGATATGGACTGCCTGGTGGCCGCAGCACCTCTGTTGCGGCCCCCAAAACAGACAAACAACTGCTCTGACTTACGCCACTGGCTAGTGCGGTGGACATAAGTCTGAAGAGCACGGACTGGACACAATCTGTGGTATAACTCCTGCTCCGGCGTGGTGAACGGCGGAGGGCAGAAAGTCTCAAGAATGACCGGATGTGCAGTCGAAAAGGGAACCTTACGCAGGTAATCAAGATAAGGATGTAAAATCAACTTCACCATTCCTGGGGCAAAATCTAGACAGGATGGCGAGATCGCCAGAGCCTGCGTATCCCCAATTCTTTTTAAAGAAGTTATCGCCATTAGAACAACCATCTTTAGCGTCAGAAGTCTATCAGACGCTGACTCTAAAGGTTCAAAAGGAGGTCTGAACCAGACCCTCAAGGACTATAGCTAGGTCCCACAAAGGAATCTTAGTTCTTGCTGTAGGCCTCAATCGTTGGATGCCTCCCGAGCGGCGCCCCGTCCACCAAAGCGTGGCAAGCCGAAAAAGCGGCCACATAAAACCTGAGAGTGGATGGGCATAAGCTGCTGACAGCTTTTCCTGCAGAAAACTCAGAACTGTAGCAAACTGGCAGTTAACAGGATCTGCATTATGTGTCATGCACCATGCTTCAAAGACACCCTATTTAAAGGCATAATTCTTTCTAGTGGAAGGAGCCCTAGCACTCAAAATAGTGTCAGTAACATCAGGCGACAAACCTGTGTCCCTCAGTTGGTACCCTTAGGAGCCAAACATGGAGATTCCACAGGTCGGGCCTGAGATGCATTATCATGAGACAGAACGCCCCTCCTCTCCGGACTTGCCCATGGCGAGCCGTTGAGGAGAGATATTATCTCTAAAAAAACATACTCTGTTCAGCCAACGCGGTGCTATCAGAAAGAGGCAAGAGCCTTGCTGGCGAACTCTGGCTAGAACCTGCGGGAGCAGCGCCACTGGAGGAAACGCATAAAGGCGTTTGTCCGGCCATGTGTGCGCCATTGCGTCCAGACCCAGGGGGGCTGGGGAACTCAGAGAGAAGTAAAGGAGACATTGCACTATCTGAAAAGAGGCCAAGAGGTCCACTTTCTCTCTGTAAAATCAGGTCCATATCTGAGACACTATGTCTGGGGGGGGTTTCCAATCCCCAGTCGATAATGTCTGCCTGGACAGTAAATCTGCTCCTACATATAGGTTTTCTGGGATGTACACTGTTCTGAGTGACAGGAACTTGTCCTGAGCCCAGAGAAAAATCCGCCTCGCTATCTTGTTCAGATTGCGCGAGCGCCGACCTCCCTGGTGACTTAAGTATGAGACTGTCGCTGTGTTGTCCACCCGCACTAGGACATGACAGCTTCTCATTTGGCGGAGAAAATATTTCAGGGCCAGAAATACAGCCGTCAGCTCTAGGCAATTGATGTACCAACCGAGCTGATGACCCTCCCATTCCCCTTGAGCTGGACGACCATCTAAGGTCGCACCCCAGCCCGTCAGGGAGGCGTCTGTCATTAGCAGTTTGCGATGACAAGTCGCTCATAGCGTGGGACCCAAGGCAACAAACCGGGGTCTTATCCACATAGTTTGTGTATGAAGCCCGTGGCGCATCACTTTAATCAGCCTTTGAGGGTTGGCCCTTGGATGAAACCCTCCGGCTCTGAAACGGCGTCATATGCAACAGGCCCAAAGGAATTACCGTGGATGGTGATGCCATAAACCCTAATATCCTCTGATATTTTTTCACAGTGAGATCCTGGCCTAGCCTGACTCTGCTCAGGGTATGCTGAATGGCCTCGATTCGTGCGGGAGACAAATGTGCCCGCATCGTAATCGAATCCCAGACTATCCCTAAATAAGTCATTCTCTGGGCATGAGATAGAACGCTTTTCTTGGCGTTGAGTCTCAACCCTAGAAAAAGTAGATGTGCTAACACAATGTTTTTGTGTTAGAGCGCCACCTATCGCGATTTTGCTAGTATTAGCCAATCATCCATGTAATTTAAAATGCGGATGCCCCGGAGTCTCAATGGAGCCAGTGCTGCATCCATACATTTTGTGTGTGCGGGGTGATAAAGCTAGGCAGACTGTAAGAACCAGGAAGTATCTGCTGTAAAAGCCTGACCTTCTCTCTGGAAGGGGAACATGTTCTATGGCCCCTTTCATCAGTAGAGTTTGTATTTCTTGCAACAGTATGTGCGTTCGTTCCGGTCTCACGGAAGTGAATATCACGCCATTGAAGTGCGGAGGACGACGAATAAATTGGATTATGTATCCTAAGTGTACTGTGCTTATTACCCAAGCAGAAACGGCTGGCAGGAGTTTCCACGCTGCCAGACTCTCTGATAATGGTATTCATTTTATTATTTCCTCTTAGGGGAATGCTAAAAACCCTGCACGGGGGGCCTTTAACATTGAAGACAGAGGGCCTTTAACATTATGCTGGAAACCGCCCCCCCCCGCAAGCCCAGAGGCGGCGGAGGTGGAGAGGCTTCGTAAAGGCAACGGGACGGAGCGATCTGATGTAACATGATATGCCCCGCCCGCCGGCGAGCCCTACTGTAAAGAGTGGAATATTCCCTCATGCTTTTAACTTCAGTGAATTTCGTGACAACGGAGTCAACCGTGTCACCAAATAAACCCAATGGGGAAACAGGGGCATTTAAAAGAAAAGTTTTATTCTTCTCATTTATGCCTGACAGATTTAGCCATAAATGCCTCTCTGTGTTTACCAGAGCAGACATAGTACGGCCGATAGCGCGAGCCGTTTATTTAATGACACGAAGAGACAGATCTGTAGTCATACGCAACTCGTCAAATGTCTCTTTGTCCATCGTCTCGCCTGCACTCAAATCCTTTAACAGATCAGCCTGGTATGCCTGTAATATTGCCATAGTATGCAGCGCAGCACCAGCCTGACCTGCGGCTTGATAAGCTTTGCCCACGAGAGCTGAAGATATTTTACACGGTTTCGTGGGCAGGGTAGGCTTCTTTAATGAGGATGCCGAGCCAGGCGAGAGATAACTCGCGTGCGTCTCTTCCACCTGTGGCATTTCGGTATATCCGCGCGTCTTCGTACCCACGATAGTCGTAAATTGACGCCGTGGGCATGAAGCACGCAATGAGTATTGTCTTTCCCATGATTTATTTAATTCACCATGGAGATCCTCAAAGAAAGAGAGAGGCTCATGTTTCGTCCTCTCCCTTTGTCACTATAGAAACCTATCCGCTAGTTTGCTTTGTTTGGGGTTATCTGGCTCGCGAGGCCAATCAATTTGCAACCTGGCGCGTGTTACCACCTTGGGAAGCTCCTCGACCGACTTTCATCGCGTGAGAAACGCTCGGAGGCTGGTTTATGAAACTCCGCAGAACCGAGAGAGATATCATCAACGTCATTATTATATTACCCCCACATAACCCGAAGAAACACCGGAGTGCGCTTCGGAATCACGCGAAAAAATATAACTTAATTTAAGGTTGCGGTCAGAAATAATCACGGCGAGCACGAATCATTTATATTGTGAATGATTCACAATGCTCGCACTCATCAGACTGTACAAAGCCATGACCGCATGCTCCTCCCCCAAACACACAAAACAGTTAAGTGTGTGTGTCGTCCTTCGCCATAAAGCGAAAACAAACACGACTTAGACTGCTCGTGACTCTTCTTACTCATATTTTCCTTTTAACTTAAACTCCTTTAAAATCGGAAAGAGAGAAAGTCTGCACTCTATCTTGTTGGAATCTAACTCCTAACAAAGATCTCAAGTGAAGTTCAAAAGGTAAGAGAGAGATTTGCATTTCAGTGTAGCACACACTCATTCAGTAGTTGGTCTGAAAATAAAAAGACCTGATGACACAGCTGTTGCTCATCTATTTTATAGCCTCGCATCGGGTGCGCTGTGATGTCGTCATCAACCGAGGCTATATTTCATTGACGCAGGGACGGATTGGCAATCTGTGCGTTCTGGAAAAGTCCAGAACGGCCGTTCAATGGAGGGCCGTCGCCCGGCCGATGGCAAAAAAGTCTAATAAATATGAACAGCCAACAGCAGAGGCACTAATACAATCACTTATATGCTGCTACGTGTAAAAAAAACGAGGGAGAAGAGTCGGCCTACTAGTCTTGATTGGTCCACGGATTCCCGGAATTCGCGAGCGTCTATGTTTGCGAGCCTGAGCATCCACAGCCTGGTCATGATGAGGGACAGACCGAGTTAACTTCACATCAGCAAGAGCTAAGTGCCAGTAGTAGCAGGACACGTGACATTATAATATAATATTCACGATATAAAAATAAATAAAACTCGCGTGAAAATTAACGTAATGCACAACTAGTGTTAGAGAAAGACGTGATGTGAGTGTGTGCGCACGCTCGTGTGTGTGTGTGTGTGTGTGTGTGTGTGTGTGTGTGAGAGAGAGAGGCGCGGGCGCGATTGAACATATGGAAACATAAAAACAATACATACTCTGTCATTTTGTTCATATGGGACATAATTCAAACGGCAAAGTGTTTGCTTAAATTTGTATACAGTCGCAATAAAACAAAACATTTTTCTTTTGTCAAACTGTAAACTCTTGTCAAACTGTAACATACAACTGTCATCTAACCAAAATCACACACATCAAAGCAAAAAATATTTATCCAACCCCGTTTAAAAACAGTCTGTGGGTGGAAATTCATCATATTGCATTGGTTTTCATTTCTTTCATTGACTTTATTGTATATGAGAGGTTGTAGTGAGCTCACATTTTCTGCTACAATGAAGACTAAGGTATTGAATTAAACGGGTAAATATCAGGCATGCATTGCAACCACTCTAAACGTGCTAATAAGAAAGGGGGCTAAATAATTGACCAAATATTAGTTTAACAAAAAAATCCTAGCTTGCACTTTCTGTCTGTCTTCCATCAGAGTACAGTTTTTCCTTGTCTTTCATATGTGTTTAGTATTGTGGAATTGGCAAAGACCTGGTGGTTGTTTGTGAAAGCTGTACAGACAAAATTAATAGGCCTAGCTATTTTCATTATTTCACAGCCTTATTATACATCAAAGTTTAATATGACATGGACAAAATATTAAATATCCTTGTCTAATAGTCTGACAGTATTGTGGCATAGTATCAGGACATCCTTGTGTCTGTTGTGCACGGCTAGGGGCGAATGGCCGGATGATGGGCCTATTTGGGAAAAAGTCCAGGGCTGTTTTTTAGCCCCAGTCCGTCCCTGCATTGACGTGTTTGCACACTATATTCAGCTGGTCAACGATAAAGACGTTTCCCCCCATAGCGCTTAGCAGCGCAGCATCGAGTAAAGCTTTTGATAGGGAACCATACTTGATGCCCGTGATCTTCGGGCCCTTAGACGGCACAGCATCACATACAGGAATGCTATACGTAAAGGAAATCACAACATGGGCTCTAAAATACTTCCTGAAAACATTGTCGGTGAATACAATCCACCATGTCATTCGCCTTGCCAGCTAAAGCTCTATAGGTCAAACAAGAAGCCATATCTAAGCGCAGGCGTTTTTATTGGGCCAAGGCTCATTTAAAATGGACTTTGGCAATGTTGAAAACTGTTCTGTGGTCAGACGAATCAAAATTTGAAGTTCTTTTTGAAAAACTGGGAAGCCATTTCATCCGGACCAAAGAGGACAATGACATCCCAAGTTGTTATTAGCGCTCATTTCAGAAGCCTGCATCTCTGATGGTTTGGGGTTGCATGAGTGCGTGTGGCACCCCGTGTAAAATGTACCGTCAGGCAGATAATTCATTTGCTATAAGTCCTCCTGTTTTATGCAAACTACAATGAAACACCTTTAAATTTGAGGCTCTTAAAAAGGTATTTTAAAATGTTATTCATATAAGTATAGATAATTAAATATTTATATTTTAAATGAAATGAACATTTGATCATTCCTTTACAAAAGTGTATTTGTCTGTGGTATGTTAGTATGCATTGTGTTTTTGAGGGTTCACCTACAGCAGACATACTGCATCTTGACAACTCATTATTAAGGTAGATCACTTGTTGGTCAGCCCTTTTTTCTGTATTTTAAATTTGTATAAATTTTTTCCCAGTGAGATTAACACAGTGGCTGAATTTATTATTTGTCTGGTAGTCTACCTGTTTTATAAACTAATAATATTAGCCTATAAGATGGATGCATAGTGACGGCAGCAGCGAAGGTGGCATGGGATGTAGTCAAATTCCCCGCCTGAATTATTGTCTCAGTCTGCCCCTATACAACTTTGTTCTTCGCAATACTGATTCATACCAGCACACAAGGCTATATTGACAAATAATAATTTTAGAATTAACTGAGATGTAACTTTGTGTGCGTGTCAGGAGATTGCTGCACTGTGACTTAAACTTTAAACCATACAGTGGATTCCCCCAGCCAGATAATACATAGGCCCTAGTTATGCAAGTATGAAAATATAAACTAATAATATAAAATGTATTCATTAACTTTTGAAATGCTATATTAATGCTATATTCGATCAGGTAATGATCTTATAGGAGGGCAAAAATCCTGCAGTCTTTAGGCCTTGAGCAAACACATGGAGAACAGAACATTGAATTCAAATAGTTTTTAGTGATTTAAGCATGTTTTCCCTAGGAACTGCAAAAAAAATCCACAATGTGACGAGCACTAACTTTACAAACAGAATTGCACAATAATTTATTTAAAACATTTTAGGATTACAGTACATTGGACAGCATGAGTGCTTATCACAGGCAGGTGTAATTGTAAACAAAAGTCTAAGCCAATTTTAAACAATTTTGTCAGATTTTAGTGAAATATACTCTTTACAAAAAAATAATTTATTCATAGAAAGAAAGGATAGCTTATCACAACTTTAAACTGTTAAGTAATTTAGGAAATGCTGTTTCTATATGAAGCCAGAAAACCTAATTACATAAATTGTAATCTGTACCATTGCTTAAAGCTCTTTTGTTAATATTAGAAAATAACAACTGAAGAGTTATTTTTGTATTGCAGTCAGATGACAGAAGATTAAAGACTGCAAATTTCACAGAAAAATTGAGAAGCTCAAATGCAAAAGCCGCTAAACGGCATTGCATCAGATAATGATATTAACCAAATGCTCTCCACGCCTACTAAACTACTACTACTACTACTAATAATAATAATAATAAATAAAATTTTAATAACAATAAACTTTACTTTATATAACATTGTTAAAGATGCTTTTCAAAGCACTTTGTAGGAAAAAAATAGTAAATAAAAAAGGAAATATAATAAATCTATGAGTAAAATGGTAAGATCATATTAAATAGAAAATAAATCAAGAAAACACCAGTATACACTCACCTAAACAGTTATTAGGAACACCTGTTCAATTTCTCATTAATGCAATTATCTAATCAACCAATCACATGACAGTTGCTTCAATGCATTTAGGGGTGCGGCCCTGGTAAAAATAATCTCTTGAATTCCAAACTTAATGTCAAGATGGGAAAGAAAGGTGATTTAAGCAATTTTGAGCGTGGCATGGTTATTAGTGCCAGATGGGCCAGTCTGACTATTTCACAATCTGCTCAGTTACTGGGATTTTCACGCACAACCATTTCTAGGGTTTACAAAGAATGGTGTAAAAAGGGAAAACATCCAGTATGCGGTAGTCCTGTGGGCGAAATTCCCTTGTTGATTCTAGAGGTCAGAGGAGAATGGGCCGACTGATTCAAGCTGATAGAAGAGCAACTTTGACTGAAATACACACTCGTTACAACCGAGGTATGCAGCAAAGCATTTGTGAAGCCACAACACGCACAACCTTGAGGCGGATGGGCTACAACAGCAGAAGACCCCACCAGGTACCACTCATCTTCAGTTCAAATAGGAAAAAGAGGCTACAATTTGCACAAGCTCACCAAAATTGGACAGTTGAAGACGGGAAAAAGGTTGCTTGGTCTGATGAGTCTCGATTTCTGTTGAGACATTCAGATGGTAGAGTCAGAATTTGGTGTAAACAGAATGAGAACATCGATCCATTATGCCTTCTTACCACTGTGCAGGCTGCTGGGGGTGGTGTAATGATGTGGGGATGTTTTCTTGGAACACTTTAGGCCCCTTAGTGCCAATTTGGCATTGTTTAAATGCTACGGCCTACCTGAGCATTGTTTTAAACCATGTCCATCCCTTTCTGACCACCATATACCCATCCTCTGATGGCTACTTCCAGCAGGATAATATGCACCATGTCACAAAGCTCAAATCGTTTCAAATTGGTTTCTTGAACATGACAATGAGTTCACTGTACTAAAATGGCCCTCACAGTAACCAGATATCAACCCAATAGAGCATCTTTGGGATGTGGTGGAACGGGAGCTTCATGCTCTGGATGTGCATCCAACAAATCTCCATCAACTGCAAGATACTATCCTATCAATATGGGCCAACATTTCTAAAGAATGCTTTCAGCACCTTGTTGAATCAATGCATGTAGAATTAAGGCAGTTCTGAAGGCGAAAGGGGGTCAAACACAGTATTAGTATGGTGTTTCTAATAATCCTTTAGGTGAGTGTACATTCATCAAATACTTTTATGTCAAATCTGTTTAATCCCCCTCTCAATATGTCAACATGTTAGACACACTTTTGCATATGAGCTCTTCAATTATAACTATTACTGACATTTGATGTAGGGGAGTTTCCCAACTCGGTTGAGAAACAAAATAGGCTGCACCACACCACCCAATGCAAAACAAGCCAAACTAATAAGTTCGACAACAGAATAATATTCATGAGTACAAAAAAAAACCACATTTGAAATAATCATTGGGAGATATGTGATACACATGCTGACAGTAGTTATAAGAATGAGATGAAACGCTCTTCTCTTCATGTGGTTTTCCTCTTCTCTCTCTCTCCCTCTCTCTCCTGGTCCTGACTGCTTCAGAGCTCGGAGAACAGCCACACAAAAAAACAACTGAATGAAGAAGGTGAGAAAGAACTGAACCACGTAGGTAAAGAACACATCAAGCAAGTTAAAAAAAAAATCAAAACATTAAATACACCAAAGACCAATATTGCCACCCATGTGAAACCAGAACACATCAGTCTGTATCTGAGAGGTTTGTACTTGAGAAAGGTTACAGGATGAACCACAGCCAGGTAACGCTCGACACAGATCAGACACTGAAACAGAGGACGGCCGGTGATGACTAGTCCGTTTATAAAATGTCTTATTGTTGATACAATCTCAAAAACATTAATAAATGAATATAAATATGGTACAATAACCTTTAAGAGAAATTCCACACACATGATTATCTCACAGATGGAGAGACTGAGAATGAAAATTTCTGCCGCAAGTCCATTTCCAGTTCCTTTTACGATAAGCCAGATCACATAGGAGTTGATAGGAAAATTCATCAGAAATTTAAAAATATCCAAAATTAAGGTAACTTCATAAACCCATTCCTCTTCAGTGTCATTGAGATATAAGTAATCAGAAGAATTTGATTCATGAATGGAGGAGATCTCACTGGAGATGTTCATCTCTTCAACGTGTCCAGACAAAAACAAAACTGTGATCTATAAATGAGAAATACAAGAAAGTGTTTGACTACCACAACATTTCAGAGCAGCACAGAAAACATGCTTTAAAGTTGTCCAAACTTGTGATGCTCATTGGAAAATTGTCACAAAACTTTAAATCAACAATAAAAAAGTAACCAGACAAAGCAAAGACCACTCCAAATCTGCCTTTAATCACCATTTTTACATTTACAGTATGCAAGTGAATTCATTTCAGTGTATGTGAAAGATTAATCAAGTTATTCTTTGTTTAACTCTTCCTAAATGTGTGTAAAAATATAATTATTGTCTTGTTTTATAATAAATATGAACTTGTTTACTTTGCACTATTTGAGGTCTGAACACATTGCATCTTTTTGTCATTTGGAACTTTTGATTTTTTTTATAAATGCATATAAAAAATTCGAATTTGTGGGAAACAAAAATTATAATTTTACATAAACACATACCTATAAATTGTTAACAAAAAAAATGAACACATTTTTGAGTTGTGTCTTATATCTTTCTAGATCTATAGACATATACATATTGTACCCTTGTTAATTAATGTTTAAAGTAACACAAACAGAATAAATAAACACTGTAATGAAGTTATAAATAGTTAATGTTATAAAAATAATTACCAGAGAGAGTTGCTGTATGTAGTCAGTCTTAAACTCGCTCCCAGATGATTTTCAAATGCACACAACTTTTTATCTTGATGGTTCACATGCAAATACTGTACATTAGTTAGAAATTTGGTTCAGAGACACAGTGGCCCTCATTTATCAAACGTGCGTACACCAAATTTCCAGCGTACACCTGGCGTACACCCAAAACCATGGTGACTTTGAGATTTATCAATATGGACGTTGGCGTACGGCACCGCTCAAATCCTACGCCAGCTCAGGAGGTGGTGTACGCACATTTTGAGTTATGAAATGAGGGCGTGGGGGAGGCGGAGACTTGAATTTATATGGGCTTGTTATTCTAATGACGATTTTCAGCCGCGGCATTTATGAAGGGCAGGTATTGCGTATACCTGAATATCAAAGGTACGCACAGTTTCATAAATCAGGCGGTGAGAGGAGTGTAAGCATAATCTTATGCCAACATATATGCCCGTTTCTACGCAAGAATGATAAATGAGGGCCACTGTTTTTTTAAAGTCTATGGCAAAGTCTTAAAACAATAAAGGCATGTTCTTATTTTACAGCTGAACTGCTGAAAATGGATCAACATGTAAAGTTTTCAGATTTTTGACAGTCTGTCATACTGTCTTTCAAGTGCACCCAAGTGACCAATAGTTCAGTTTGATACTGTTTTAAGCTGCATGTTGTTGGACACTTAACAACAATACACATACTATACTTACAGTACTTAATTATATCAGTATGTATTACTAAAATGCACAAGCACAAAGATATTTTATTGGTTAAAACTGTGGTGTCATCCAGTAGTAAAATATATTTCTGGGGTTTTGTTTTAGAAAAACAGAGTAATGTATGAGATCCCTCTTTGCTTCACACAGCAAAAGTGATCTCCTTATGAAAATATGTGACACTGTGTTTGTATGAACACAAACATGCTGGTTGTATCTGTAAAACAAATAATCACTCAATAAATACTGTAAATAAAGACTTAAATTAATATTTTAATGTGTAATATGTTTTTAGGCAGTATAGGATAACTATGAGGTCGCATATAATACTGTAAGCACTGCAATAAAGATTATCTCTGTATGTTGTGTTTTTAACACAAATATTTCACCAGCATCAGACAGAAAGTGTGTATAATTTCCCAAATAGTATTGAAGGTTTTTTTGAAAGCAGAGCATCTGTTCTTCCATTTTATATATTTGTATGTTTATATATTTTTAGAAGAAAAAGAGTTTTGTGAAACTTTTTGTGAAAATCACAAAAAAATGCTGACGGGCAACTTTTTCAAAAAGGGCTGTCGGGGAATGAGTTAAAGACCACAACCTGTTATAAAACTATTTGACAGAGTAATAACACTTAATAACATTTTAATTACAAATTATATTTGAAGAGTTTGGTTCCAAAACGCAATAAATCCATTTGGACAAATTTCGGTAAAAACGTGTTTTCAATACCAAGAAAGTGACAAGATGAAAACTACTATTTTCTGTTACAAACTTTCACATAGCATCTTTAGGTTATAAAAACATAAAATTTCAAATCCATAACTTGATTTTCAAAGATTTATTATAAGATCTAATCTATAGATTATAGATAAATCTATGAGTAATGCATAAAAAAAACTATTGTGAATAATTTTTTTGATGATATTAGATAGCCATACATTTAAATCAATTAAAAGCCTGCTTTTTTTCTTCCATGACTAAAAGAAACGGGGTTTAAAGGTTTTAATAAAAAAATAACAATTGCAATACAAGTGAAAAACAACTCAATTATTTAACATTAATCTTAAACCGGGGATCTTCTTCCTCCGCTTAGTTTTTCAGTTTACAAAGTCCGTCATCTAAATAGGGATTAGACATAGGGCCAGCGCAACTGGCTTTTAAAGGGGATGGGGGCTGAGACTCTCATTGGTTTATTGGACGTTACGCCCAAAGTAATCCCATTACTCATTAAAAAAATAGGACCAACCCTTTTCGACCATGCACTCGGCGCACAAACCATTTTTCCCGTCGTTAAACTAGCAAAAGTGGATTCGGACACGCCCATTTAGACATTGCGCTGTGCGCTTAAAGCTCCACTATGTAGGATCTACTCCCATCTAGCGGTGAAAGTCTATATGACAAGCAACTGAAAATTACTTTCTAGCCCCCCCCCCCATTCGGAACGCGTTTTAACTCGTACGGTGGCCCGGCCATGTCATGCCAAGGTTAGCATGGCTTCCAGTAGCTACAAAGCAAAAGCAATGAGAAAAAAATGAACAATTTGCAATGTCCTTTGCCTGTGATCCATCAAAGCACACAGATTTATGTTTAACATGAAAAAAGTCTGATTGTCATGATATGTCCGCTTAAAATCACATACAAAAAGCAACCATGACGGGTTCAAATGGACGCAAACTAATATTATTTCAGAGTACAATGCTTATGTTTTAAGTAAACGTTACATGTCCGTGTATATGTAAGAGCTGTCTCTCATATTGGTGAAAAAAGATCGCGCAACTTTCACACGCTTGTAAAATGAAACGAAAGACGCGCAGATCAGATGTTTTATCAATGAAAGGCTAAAAATAGGGCTGTCACCGTGTGTTTGTGCTAGAGGTCAGAAAAGATGAAAAACATTGATCTCAGTACCTCAGATTACATAAATGGGCGGAGAGACGGCGTGTGGCTGTTCGAACACATTAAACCACATGCATGTTTACACTAACAAGTGTTATGCATAATCATGCTAAAGTTAGCCAAGGAACTATAAAACTTCAAGTTTACAACATTTACTGTATAGATGTAAACGAATATGCTGAATTACATGTGGAGAAGATATAAACTTCAGTGTCCCTTGAGCCCCATCTTGGAAAACTAACTCCAATAATGACTTTGGTCTTTATGTTTTTCCTGTCACGTTGTCGTTTAAAATCCCCGTTTCGCTTCCTTGGCGATTTGTTTTAATGTCCTCGAGAATATGTCTTCAACAGGCTTTCAAATCAAAGCATTAGATCGCAGGTTCATCAGGGTTTGCGGCTGTTGTAAAATCCGAAGGATTCAGCTACGCAGGTCACAGGCTGGATACGTCATCAAGCCTGGTTTATTTAAATGAACTGAGCATTACATTCGCAAGTCATACGCATATTACATCAATTTACAATTAACTAAGAATAATTGTCAGCTTTATAATTGTTAATATTCTTAATAGTCTTGATGATGTATACCGCCTACACATGCAACCTCCGGAGGCTTCAGCTAGCGGCCAGCGTGAGTGTAGTCTGAAAGCGCGAAAGGCGGAGCTTGAATTTCAGGAATGTCCCTCGTCGGCGAATGCATTTCAAAGATGGAGGCACAACATGGATTCAGCCAGAGAGCGCTTCGACGGTATGCATTTTAAAGGCATTCTATGCAGTTTGACGTTTTTTGTCAAACAGCGACCCCTAGAGTCGCTGGGGAAAACTTGCAACTGTCGTAATTTCGCACCCCCACTCTGTACGTACCTGTAAGGATAGTGTTGGGCGTGAATATGCAGAGATGGACTCCAAAGATAACGACCAGGTAATGTTTCACAATTTCATACAAATATTAGGCTACTGCATGTCTACTAAACTACAGATGATGGTAATAGGATAATAAGAAGTTTATGCCAAGTGTAGAGTAGGCATATAATAATAAAGTAGCCTACTGGCTTATTACGTTTTTACAAGATTGCAGCTTAATCACAAGTAAACAGTCTATAGTCTAACGTTATGTCTACTGTGTAATTTCATTTGTTTTTTAATTGTAATGTAAACATTACAAAATGCATTGACAAAGTTAATTGTATACGTTGCATTATTTCATAACATTGGCCGTTATTCGTTGGCCATAAGAAATCGAAATTAGACAAATGACTACGTACACATCACAACACAACACTTGAGTTTAGATGGCAAAAAAAAAACATGTAAGAGAAACGCTTAGGTTACTCATGTAACCCCGGTTCCCTGAAATAACGGGAACGAAGCATTGCGTCAGTTTGCTGACGCTATGGGGGAAACTCCTGTTTACTCCGTGATTGAAGCCTATTGGTTAACGTCTGTAGAAAATACAGACCAATGACGTTTGAGCCCGCGCGGGGGCGTGGCACACGTCCCTATATAAGCCGGTGAAATACGTCAAGAGCTCATTATTATTCGACTGAAGCGCGCAGCCGAATAACACTCGCTGCGTAGACGTTTGTAGCACGGCCAGCGACGCAATGCTTCGTTCCCGTTATTTCAGGGAACCGGGGTTACGTGAGTAACCTAAGCGTTCCCTTTCAATACGGTTCACTTCGCATTGCGTCAGTTTGCTGACGCTATGGGGGAACGTAATCCCATCCCGCCGTGCATACACAACGGACTGAGGTGCCCTTACCGGAGAGACACTGCATGTGGCCCTAACCCAGCATATACATAGCTCTAGCGAGCGCAAGTGTAAGCACCATATATGAGACAGTAATACGCATACAGTGAAGTTTCTAAACGCACCATGATGCATATACAATAGAGCACGAGACAGCGGGTTCCCTGAGCGCGCCGCGAGCTGTGCATGAATTATTAATAGGTAGCCATGACGGTGAGCTAGCAACGCACCGTGAAGGCATACAGAAACGCAGTCGCGTGAATCATTAAGCCGATAAGACCTGTGCTTGTAAGGCAGGGACATCCAGGCTATAAAATCTGACAAACGTAGACGGCGAGGACCAGCCGGCCGCGTTACAAATGTCAACGATAGAAATCCCCGTAGACCAAGCCCAAGATGAAGCCATACCCCTCGTGGAGTGAGCTTTTAAACCAACTGGACAATGTTCATTCAGGGAGGCGTAAGCCAAAGCAATGGCTTCGACGATCCATTTAGATAGCCTCTGTTTAGTGAGCGGCATACCTAAGGAATGTTGTGCGAAGCTTACGAACAGCTGATCTGACTTGCGGTATGATGCAGAACGGTCCGTGTATATTCTTAACGCTCTGACGGGGCAGAGCGTGTTCGGGGTTTGTTCGCCGTCCGCCGTCGGAAGGGCGAGAAGTGAAACCACCTGAACTCTAAATGGCGTGGTCAAAACTTTAGGAATGTATCCCGCTCTCGGTCTAAGGATCACTTTGCTATCATTAGGACCGAATTCCAGACACGACGGGTCAATTGAAAACGCGTGTAAATCGCCCACTCGTTTAACCGATGCCAACGCCAGGAGGAGAGCGGTTTTAAACGAGAGAGCGCGCAGGTCAGCCTGTTCGAGGGGCTCGAAAGGGGGACCGCGCAGCGCTTTCAGGACCGTGGACAGATCCCAAGACGGGACCGTGTTAGGTCGCGGTGGGTTTAGTCTGCGAGCGCCTCTGAGGAATTTAATGATGAGATCATGTTTTCCCACGGTGCGACCGGCGATAAGGGCGTGATTCGCCGTTATCGCCGCCACATACACTTTAAGCGTCGAGGGCGCGCGACCCCTGTCCAGCATTTCCTGCAGAAAGGAGAGAATATGCTCCACTTCACAGGTGTTTGGGTTTAAGTCTTTCGTCGTGCACCAGTCAGAAAAAATAGACCACTTTTGAGCGTAAAGGCGCCTGGTAGATGGGGCCCTAGCTTCAGTTAGAGTATTTAACACTCGTCCTGAAAGGCGTGATGGTTGCCGTTCAGAGACCAAACGTGTAGATTCCATAGCTCCGGCTGTGGATGCCATATCGTCCCTCTCGCCTGAGATAGGAGGTCTTTCCTCAGCGGTACTGGCCATGGTGCTGATGTTTTCAGCTGCCATAGGTCGGGGAGCCATGGTTGATTGTGCCAAAACGGGGCGACCAGAATTATCGCGCATTTCGTCTCTCTTATCCTCTGAAGGACCTGTGGTAACAGAGCCACCGGAGGAAAAGCATACAGAAGACACGCCGGCCATGCTTGCGACAGGGCATCGTGGTGTCTCGAGAAGAAGATCGGGCAATGCGCGTTCTCCTCTGACGCAAACAGATCGATCTCCGCCCGGCCGAAGACGGTCCATATTCTCTCGACCGTCTGAGGATGCAGTCTCCATTCTCCCGGCGGCGGACCGTTGCGCGAGAGAATGTCTGCACCCGTATTGGCTACACCCGGTACGTGAGTCGCTTTTAACGAACGTACGTTCGCGTGAGCCCATAATAAAAGCCGTCTCGCCAGCCTGGATAGGGAGCGAGATCTCAGCCCTCCTTGGTGGTTTATGAACGAAACCACCGTCATACTGTCCGACCGCACTAGAACGTGTTGATGTTGGAGTTTCGGTCGAAAGTGTCGTAGCGCCAAGATAACCGCCCACATCTCGAGGTGGTTGATATGTAGCTGAGACAACTGGTTGTTCCACGCACCGAAGGCGAGCTCGCCGTCGCAGTGAGCGCCCCAACCCGTCGCAGACGCATCCGTAGTCACCACTTTCCTCCTGCTCACGGAGCCGAGCTCCGTGCCCGAGAGGAAAAGGTGAGGGGATGTCCATATCGAAAGCGCTTTCACGCAGCTGTACGTGATTTTGATTAATAAGCGGCCCGACAACCAAGCACGGGGCGGAACTTTCGCTTTCAACCAAAACTGAAGCGGCCTCATGAACAGCATTCCCAACGGTATTAGTGGGGATGCTGCTGCCATCAGACCCAGCATTTTTTGGAATCGTTTGAGAGGGAGATGTGAACCCGCTTTGAACGATGCCGCCTCGCGTCTGACCGTGAGCGCGCGTTCCTGTGTAAGCCATGCCCGCATCTTTAATGAGTCGAGCGTCGTGCCTAAGAACGCGATTCGCTGCGTGGGGGTGAGCAAACTCTTCTGGAGGTTGATTTTGAACCCCAAATTCTCCAAATGCTGGAGTACAACGGTCTTGTGCGCAGTAATTTCCCTCTCTGACTGTGCTAGAATAAGCCAATCGTCGAGGTAATTCAATATGCGGATGCCGCTCTGTCTGAGAGGGGCGAGAGCCGCATCCGCACATTTGGTAAATGTGCGTGGTGCCAGAGATAATCCGAAGGGCAGAACTTTGTACTGGTGTGCTGTCCCGTCGAGCGCGAATCTTAGGAACGGCCTGTGACGTGGCGGTATCGGAATGTGCAAGTAAGCGTCTTTCAGATCCACTGATATGAACCAATCGCCCGGTCGAATTAACGCCATGATTCGTCTGGCTGTAAGCATTTTGAACGGCCGTTTGGCAAGAGCGCGATTCAAAACGCGTAGATCCAATATCGGTCTGAGGCCGCCGTCTTTCTTTGGAACGAGAAAATAACGACTGTAAAAGCCTGATTCGCTTTGATCCGCCGGGACCGTCTCTATCGCGTCTTTTAGTAATAAAGAACGCACCTCTTCCCTGAGGATCTGCATACGATCGTCTGGGACAGTGGTGTAGAGAACGCCGCGAAACCGGGGTGGTCTCCGGGCGAATTGAAGTGAATAACCGTGTTGGATTACGTTTAGAATCCAGCCCGGCATACCGGGGGTGGATTGCCAAACGTGAAATTTGACGGCGAGCGTCGATATGCTTATGGACGTTAAGCCGTGTGTGTGTGTTTGTGTGTACAGATGAGGGAAATTTGCTCTTTTTGTGAAAAGGTAAAAATTTGTGTTTCGCTGTTACAGCGAGGGTGTGTCCAGCGCCCGAGGGGACTGAAACACGCAGAACTTTCGAGGGCGGGCCGGCCGAAGCGGGACCAGAGCCTCTTTTCCTCCTCAGACTCTCTTCAGGGAGGCGGCGCCGGCGTCGGGTCCAGCGTAATCCGAGGACGGGGACCGCGGCGTCGAGGCGGGCCAGCCGCTCGTGCAGGACGCTGGCGCTTGACCTCCGGTTCAGCTCTCTGCTGGGGCTGAGCTGGTGCTGGCTTAGGGCGTTGAGCTGGCGGCGGTTTTGGGCGGCCGGTCTCAGACGCTGAGGCAGATCGTTTTGGTAGAAAATGCCGCATAGCCTGCGACGATTTCTGTGCCTCAGTGAAGCGCTGGGTGAACCCCTCCACAGCGGAGCCGAAGAGCCCCGACGGTGACACGGGCGAGTCAAGAAGGGCAACCCGATCCGTGTCCTTTATCTCCGTCAAGTTCAGCCACAGATGTCTCTCCAGAACAACCAGGCTGGCCATGGCTCTTCCTACAGCCTGAGTGGCGACTTTAGTGGCGCGAAGGGCCAGATCAGTCGCGCTGCGCAGGTTCTGAAAGGTCGACGGGTCCGGACCTGTCGCGTCCATGTCACGGAGGAGTTTTGCCTGGTATACCTGCAGCACCACCATCGTATGGAGAGCGGATGCAGCGTGGCCGTCGGCGGCGTAAGATTTCGACGCCAGGGTCGATGTCAGGCGACAGGGCTTTGACGGATGGTTCAACTTCGCCCTCCATCCGCCGGCTGAAGACGGGCAGAGATGGGCGGCGACAGTTTCCTCGAGCGGCGGCATCTTGCATCGGCGCCGTCCACTATGGAGAGGACGTGGGAGACGGCGCTCTGAGCTCGGGTGGAGTGGGGAGCACGCCAAGATTTGGTGAGCTCCTGGTGAACCTCAGGGAAAAACGGCGCCTGCCGTTGGCGGGACGATTGACGGCGCCCGGGCTGCAGAAACCACTCGTCCAACCGGCTGAGTTGAGGCTCTGACAGCGGCGACCACTTGATGTTGAGCTCCGCCGTAGCTTGCGTCAAGATGCGGATGAGCTCAGAGTCGTGAGGACGCGACTCGGTAGGTTCATCAGCGGCGGCTGCGTGGGCGTCGTCATCCGAAGCCGCCCAATCCTCTAACTCCTCAGAGGATGACATCACTTCCAAGTTGTCACCGGACCCAAAGGAAACCATGCCGCTAGCACTCGGCAGGGGGCGTAGGTCCTCATGGGCGAAGGTGACAGGGTGACGGCGGGGAGACAGAGCACGCGGGGGATGAGCGGGCGTGGACTCAGTCTCAGGGCGTCTTCCAGCTTCACGGCTCCGCTGCTGTTTAGGCGGGAGAGCACGGGAAGCCTTCCGTTTAAAGGTCTCGAGGCGGGAGCGCAGCACCGCGATAGGAAGGAGCTCGCAGTGGGCGCAGCCCGCCTCGGCGAGTACGGCCTCGGCGTGGGCAGGACCCAGACAGATGACGCACTCCTTGTGGAAATCCTCCACAGGCAAAAGGGGCTCGGCAGGAGCCGCAATGCCGAAGCGACATTATCTCAACGCGCTTCTGCTCTTTTAGATAACTCTCTTTTAGGCTCACCGGAAAGCGGCAGGGGAATACGCTGTTGTGTTGTAGTCCGCTGCAGTGCTTGGATCGACGGCGAGTAAGGGCTTCTTCTTCGGAGCAGCGAGAAGGTTCGCGCTGAAGGAGAAAAGTAATGAGCTCTTGACGTATTTCACCGGCTTATATAGGGACGTGTGCCACGCCCCCGCGCGGGCTCAAACGTCATTGGTCTGTATTTTCTACAGACGTTAACCAATAGGCTTCAATCACGGAGTAAACAGGAGTTTCCCCCATAGCGTCAGCAAACTGACGCAATGCGAAGTGAACCGTATTGAAAGGGAACGAGTGTTTGTTAGCAAGTCTGCTAAATGCTCTTATGATCGTAAGCTAGCTAGACCCATGTTGAAGTTATTTTAATGCTCTAATTATCAACACTGGATGAATGAACAGCATAGTAAAAAAATACACACTACAAGCAAGCGCAACCACATACAACATAGACCGCAAACAAATTTACAAATAAGAGATTTACTTACTTGTCCATCAACAAGATCGCCAGATCAGCATCCCTTTTGCATCCAGGGCTGTCTATTAGCTCACGCCAACGAGTAAAAACCTGACCGAGTGGGACTCTTGTCCGGTTCCTAACTCGGTCAGATTCTCTTTTTCGCTTTCTACTCTCTTCCGAACAGGTTTTCTAAGCTGTTTCCCTCATCGAGCATCACGTCTCAAATGCGCGCGTGCAGTTGTTGTTATAGGCTTGTTTGACTTCATGCAGCGCTGCAGGAACCGACAGCCAGATGACGTCAAAGTGCCGTCTCGGATCATTCTCGCGGTACTTTGACATCATCCGGCGGTCGGTTCTTGCAGCGCTGCACGAAGTCGAACAAGCTTGCTTTTGTGACGTCGTTGCCGTAAAGCAAGTTGTGATTCTCGCGAGATTTGTCAGGGGCGGTTCTCTCAAGCTTGCATTGGTGGTTTTGCTAGCGGCGTCCTCCCCGAGCTTCAACAGGAGGATGATTCGCTATACTATGACTTCGTTTACCATCGAAATGACTTTGAAGCTGTTATATTAAGGTAAAATAACTGCATAATGTGTCTTTAAATAGCAGATTCTACACTTACGAGAATACTTTGATTAGTATTTTATTTTATATAGCGCGATTAAAAGCTACTTCTCAGAGCGCTTTAGAGAGAAAATTATAATAGTAAATAAAAAAGAAATGAATAAATAAATAGAGTAACATAGTAAGATCATATTAAATACAAAATAGATCAAGAAAACACCAGAAACACCAGTATTCATTCATCAAATATTTTATGTCAAATCTGTTTAATGCCGCTCTCAACATGTCAGCATGTCAGTCACACTTACCAGGGCCGGGTTTCCCAAAAGCATCGTAAGGCTAAGTTGATCGTAAAAACGATCGTACGAATCATCTTAAAATTTACGGTCCGTTTCCAAAAAGCTTCGTAACTTAAGTAGCACTTGAAAATCATCGTAGATCTACGAGCGCTCTGGAGTAATCGTTAATTCATAAGTGCATCGTAAGACAACAGAGTTACAAGGTCACCTGCTGCAAATTGTGTAATGTTTTAAATGTATATTTATTTATTGGGTTCTTCTTTGTTTATTTGTTTAAATTACTTTAATATAATATATTTAAAATTCAAATGAGAAAACAAATTTTAATGACTAAACATAAATTAATAAAGAAGGAAAACAAATTCGGTACAATTTTGGTAAAAGTTGGTACTAGCAAATTGATAAATGGTTCCTACCAATTGCTGCTAGAATTTATCTACAGTATAAAAAAAAATGTTTGGAAGATAAATGGCATCTGATTAAAGAAACCAAATAAATCTTTATGTTACAATGCAATAATCCATAATAATAAATAAATATTGATAATAAACAACAAATAATAATAATACAAACTATAATATAAAATGAAGGCATTTTGCAGTGGGACGAGTCCTAACTAAATACGGAAAAAGAATATAAATTATAACAAAAATAAAAGGTCATTGAACAATAATGCGATATACAATAAAAAATATTTGTGCACATCGGCTGAAGATCATTAGCCTAAACAAGCTTCTGCTACAAATTCGAGTCATTTCAGCACTTGACAAAGGGATAGCGACTCGTAAGTAGCACTTAAAACCTGCGAGTGATTGTTTTACGTGCATCTTTGGGAAACGCACAACAAATGAACAACGAATGTTCGTTAAGTAGCTCGTAGAAAGCGCTCTTAAGTGCTAAGTTCAATCGTTATTGGGAAACCCAGCCCTGGATTTGTTTCTGAGCTCTTCAATTACTTTTACTGACATTTGATGAATGACAGTTTCTCAACTCGATAAAGAAACAAAATAGGCTGCACCAAACCACCCAATGCAAAACAAGCATAACTAATATGTGCGACAGCAGAATAATAATCATGTATACTAAAAGAAATCACAGTCAAAATAATCATTGGAAGATATGTGATACACATGCTGACAGTAGTTATGAGAATGAGATAAAACGCTTTTCTCTTCATGTGGTTTTCCTCCTCTCTCTCTCTCCCTCTCTCTCCTGGTCCTGACTGCTTCAGAGCTCTGAGAACAGCCACACAACAAAACAACTGAATGAAGAAGGTGATAAAGAACTGAATCAATGGGGTAAAGGATATATGAAACAAGTTATAAAAATAAATCAAAGCATTAAATACACCAAAGCCCAATATTGCCACCCATGCGAAAGCAGAACACATCAGCCTGTATCTGAGAGGTTTGTACTTCAGAAAGGTTACAGGATGAACCACAGCCAGGTAACGCTCGACACAGATCAGACACTGACACAGAGGGCGGCCAGTGGTGATTAGTCCATCGAAAAAATTTGTAATCGTTGTTACAATCTCAAAACCATTGAAAAATGAATTTAAATATGATAAAATAAGATTAAAGAGAAATTCCACACACAGGAAAATTTCACAGATGGAGAGACTGAGAATGAAGATTTCTGCTGCAAGTCCATTTCCAGTTCCTTTTACGATAAGCCAAATCACATAGGAGTTGATTGGAAAATTCAACAGAAATGTGAAAATATACAAAAGTGAGGTAATTTGAAAAACAGGTCCCATTTCAGTGTCATTGAGAAAAAAGTGATCAGAAGAATTTGATTCATGCATGGAGGAGATCTCACTGGAGATGTTCATCTCTTCACCGTATGCAGACAAAACTAAACTATGATCTATAAATGAGAAATACAATAACATTGTATTCCACAACATTTCAGAGTAGCACAGACAACTTGATTTAAAGATTTAGATTTTTAATAAATGCATATAAAAAATTGGTATTTGGGGGAAACAAAAATGATAATATTACATAAAAAATACCTATAAATAGTTAATTCAAAAAACCTGGAACTAATTTTGGGGTGGTATCTTACATTTTTCAGGATCTATACTGTACATATGCATACATATTAATATAATAAAAACATATTTTACCCTTGTGGATTAATGTTTAAAGTTAAACAAACAGAATAAATAAGCATTGTAATGAAGTCTATAGTTATAAATAGTTAATGTGATTTTTAAAAAATAATTACCAGAGAGTGTTGCTATATGTAGTCAGTCCTAAACTCGCTCCCATATGATTTTAAGTGGGACACAGCTTTTTTTCTGGATGGCTCAAATGCAAATACTGTACATTAGTTTCTGATAAATTTGGTTCAGAGACACATTGTTATTTTAAAGTCTATATGCTGTGGCAAAGTCTTAAAACAACAACAGAATGTACAGATAAACACATGTTCTTATTTTATAGCTGATCTGATAAAAATTGTTTAAAATGTACAGTTTTCAGATTTGGGACAGGCTGTCAAGTGCACCCAAGTGTCCATTAGTTCAGTTTGATACTGTTTTAAGCTGCATATAATGGTTTTGTTGTTGGACACTAAAACAATACACATACTATAAAGACAGTACTAAATTATATTAGTATGCATATAGTGTTATAGTCAAGACCACCTAAACCGAGACCAAGTCATGAACAAGACCAAGACAGGCCGAGACCGAGACAAGACCAAGACTTTAAAGGGTCAAAACCGAGTCAAGACCAAGACCAAGACAGGCCGAGACCAAGACAAGACCAAGACCAGTGCTAGTCACTGCATTAAAACACTTATGATAAAATGTGGAATATGCATATGATTAGGCACTTCTTGTCTGTGTGTGTGTATGCCATCAGAGAAGTTGATAAAATAATCAAAGGCATTGCATATATCTGGGAATTTATCTTTGTCTATAAGCAAATAAAAATGAACAAACACTAAAGAGCTGAAAACAACTTAACCATTTAATCTGAACTGTCTTTCCATGGCTTTCCATGGTGTTTTTAGTAATAACATTAGAAAAACTGTCATTGGGAGAAACTTAAACAATGCTTAAACAATGCCAACATCATATGCCAAACCTGAATAAACTGCATAAAATTAATGATAAAAAATAAATTTGTGATTGTGCACTGCAAAAAAAAAAAAAGATTTTCAAGAAAAAAAAATCTTAGTATTTTTGTCTTGTTTTCAAAAATAAATAAATAAAAATATCTAAAAATTCTTAAATTAAGATGCTTTTTCTTGATGAGCAAAACTACCCAAGAAAATACGTCTAGATTTTAGACCAAAAATATATTTTGTGAATAAAACCAGCAAAAAATCTGCCAAAGCGTAAGCAAAAAAATCAAGAAAATTGTGCTTACCCCATTGGTAGATTTTTTTTGCTGGTTTTATGCACAAAATCACTTTCATTTGATATTTTTGCTCTAAAAACTAGACTAGTCATTTTGTTCATCAAGAAAAAGCATCTTAATTTAATACTTTTTTGATATTTTTACTGAAAACAAGACAAAAATACTAATAATTTTTTTTTTTTTTTGCAGTGTACCATCAGCTGTGGTCTTGACCGGTCTTCTTTGTCTGAGACCGAGACGAGACCGAGTAAAAATGCGGTCGATTCCAAGACGAGACCAAGACCTTTAAAAAGTGGTCTTGAGACCGGTCTTGAGACCGAGACTGGTCTCGAGAACTACAACACTACTATACTATTGCATACAGTACAGTACTAAACAATACTAAAACCTCTTAGACAAAAAATAGCATTTGCACCAGCACAAAGATATTTTATTGGTTCAAAACGGTGGTGTCATCCAGTAGTAAAATATATGTATGGGGTTTTGTCTTAGAAAATCAGGGATGATATAATTTGAGTAATGTATGAGATCTCTATTTGTTCCACAATCATGACAGCAAAAGCGGTGTCCTTATGAAAATATGTGACACTGTGTTTGTTTGAACACAAACATGCTGGCTTTATCTGTAAAACAAAAAAAATGCTCAATCCATTGATCATTCAATACAGTAAGTAAAGACTAAAATGAGTATTTAATGAATTTGAGCGCTAATATGTAATGTTTTTAGGCATTATAGGCCTTATTTTAGAAATTATAGGTTGCATATGAGCACTGAAACAAAATTAAAGATTATTTCTGTATGTTGTGTATTTAACACAGAATGGACAACAAAATATTTCACCAACATCAGACTGTCATGATTTCCAAGGAAAAGGGACCCAAGTGCAAGGTGAAGTGAACTCAAAAGGGTTTATTAACAAAAACACCCACATGGGGGCAATAGACAAAAACATTAACCGACAACTGCAAAGGACAAGACTGAGACAAGCACACACTATGACAAAACTAGACTAGACTTGACTTGACTTGATTCTTGACTAACTGATGGCAAGCACAATGGTTCAAGACATACATTCAAACAATACAAAACGATTCAGCACAGGACAGAGAACACTGGGACCTTAAATAGGAAAACTAAACAAGATAGGCTAACGAGGGAAGGTCAGGTGAGGGGAGTTAACCAATAATGAAAAATAAACTAAGAGACAAGGGGTGGGGACATAAATGAGACACAGCAGCACTTGTATCATTCAATTTGTATCATTGGTAAAAAGTGGTCAGTTGTGTTGTCTTGGTAATGTCAAGTTGTCATGACAAGTTATGATGTATTGGTTAATGTTAAGTTGTCATAACAAAGACATTTCAAACAATGTCATCGATCTTTGCATTAAAAATGACATAATTGAACGAATGACACTCGTGACAGTTGTCATAGACGTGCATACAATCTCCTTCATGTACATAGAACATGTCATTTCATGATTATGAATGTGTCATGTCAGTCTTATAACACCCCTTCAAGTAAAGTGTTACACAATCACAATTTTTTTAGTAGTTCTATCAACTATGTTTATATATATATATATAAAATCAAATAAAATCCACACATATGGGAAGATTAGTTTGGTCAGCTGCTGACATGTGCCTTGTTAATATGTTTTACACTGCCTCCGACAATTGTAAAGCTTTAAAATGCATCACACTGTGTAATATATACTATGCTTATATTTTTTATGCATGTTTATAATTCAAAATTGACTGTGTGATGTTTATTCATCTCTAATTACACAATAGTGGATGAATCTGCATTAAGCAAACGAACCGTACCATTAAAAGGCTTTTCGTGGTTTGTTATGTGTTTCTATTGTTATCCTCAGCCTGTCCTAGCCTCGCCCATTTTCTACTTACATCCCCTACTCTCCCCTAAACTAACATCCTCTTACTAATTTAATAAGAAATCTTCTTCTACAAATGCATTGATGCACAGAGTGATTTGATTCACCTGTAGTGCTGATATACAAACTTAAAGTTCTGCATAATTAAGGGCGTGGTCATTTAAATGAGGTGAATTGCCGCTGCTGTCAATACTGTTGAGCTAGGAGGGAGTGGTTTCAGCAACTAGGTACCACAGCTCCACCCATATTCTGCCTCTTCACCCATTTTCTCTTATCAGTGATTGATGCGTCAAGATGGTAATGGCATGCTCGGCCAAATTTTGATTTCAAAACCTATGGGTGACGTCATAAACACCACGTCTATGTTTTATAGTCTAGACCTTGCTTTGTTTTGGATATAATGTTTATACCTTTAAGCTAAAGTTCCCAATAATTTTACTTTATTTGTAAGTGCATTACAGAAATGTAAAGTAATAATGATATTTGCTTGTATTTACAGTATAAACTGACTATAATGATATTGACAAACCTTGCATGTACTTAATCTAGAAAATCATTTCAAGTAACTAAAATCAATTAAATATTTAGCAAAAACGAAGGTTTGTTTAACAATGAACACAATGCTACAGCATTGAATAATGGCATTTGTAAGACTTTTCATCTAATACATCACTAGTTCACTGTTAGATAAATGGTCAAAATATGTACCCCAGCTGTTATTGGGGCAGTATCCTTTAACCCCTTAAACTCTGTGAACATGCCACGGGTCCAATAATGTATCATCAAATTTATAAAAATAAAAAAATGTAAATTGTGGATCTCAAAGTTTTCTGTATAATAAGATTGGTAGTTAATTGATAAAAAACAAAGTTTGTGAGTGAATGACTCTTTTAAAATCAAGCAAGTCAAATTCAGCAAAATTCTAATTATACTGCAAAGTAAAAGGTCCTAATATGAACCATTAGGTACATATGGCACCAATATGTACATTTGAGGTACTAGTATGAAATCTTTAGGTCCAAAACTGCACTTTTTGAAAGGGTTCCGCCAAAGTGACAGCTGGGGTATAGATTTTGACAATTTGTTCTGATAGTGTAGTTTAGGAAGTATAATGAAGTGACAGTGAATATTACAAAAACACAGCTTATTCTCTAAATAGCTTTAATGTTTCTTAAACAGTTACATAATCTGGTATCTAATGATGCTTTTTCTGAATGCCAATCAGTGTAACTTGGATCATAATAATACATATTTGATCACAGGTGTGCACTTATAGACATTTTACAATGAAGATTTAAACTTAATCAGTAATTAAGGTAGGATTACTGACATTTCATAAAGTTTAGCTTCCCTACTCGATACAGAAAAAGAAGAGGCTGCACCAAACCAGCAAAAAGATAGCAAAGATAAACAATAGCCATAAGAATGTCAGAATTTAGACTCCATAGGTATTTCATAAGTAATAAAGTAATTACTGGAGCATTTATGACTACCGTGGCCACAGTAGTTATGAGAATGAGATGAAACGCTCTTCTCTTCATGTGGTTTTCCTCCTCTCTCTCTCTCTCTCTCCCTCTCTCTCCTGGTCCTGACTGCTTCAGAGCTCTGAGAACAGCCACACAACAAAACAACTGAATGGAGAAGAAGAGGAAGAACTTTGCAAAATAGGAAAGAAAATAAAACTGATTATGTGAAAATAACCAGGTCATAAAATACAATATACAGAAGACAAAACATGTGACCCAGGCAACAGCACAACACATCAGTCTGTATCTGAGAGGTTTGTACTTCAGAAAGGTTACAGGATGAACCACAGCCAGGTAACGCTCGACACAGATCAAAGACTGAAACAGAAAACAACCGGTGATCGGAAATCCATCAAAAAAAGTCACGGCTGTCCAGACAATTGCAAATTCAAAAGAGAAAAGAACCAAAGTAGATTGCATGCAATAGAAAATCTCACAGATAGAGAGGTTGAGAATGAAGATTTCTGCTGCAAGTCCATTTCCAGTTCCTCTTACAATGAGCCAAATCACATAGGAGTTGATAGGAACACTCAACAGAAGAGTCAATATGTTTACCACTTTAAAGCCCCAATCATTATTCACCATATTGTTACAGGCTGAATAACTGAAGGAATTGAATTCATCAGTAGAGGAGATCTCACAGGTTATATTCATCTCTTCAATGTGTGCAGTCGATAAAATAAAACTGCGATCTATAAATAAGAATTCAAGGAAGTGTTAGTGCACCAGAGCATTGAAAAGATTGTTCACTGAAAAATGAAATCTTTAAAAAAATGACATTGGATGTAATATCACTTTTAAATTTAATATTTACTTGTTTACACATAAAACACTAATTCACTTGACTCATAACATAATTTATCACCAGGTACACTACTTTAAAAAAAAAGATTAAATCAGCATATTTTGTATTAAAATGTAATTTAAAATAAAATAGATGAATTCCTTCAGTTATTTACCTATAGCTGCAGCCGTTTGCGTTTTCATATGATGTCTTCTTGTACGTTTAGATAATGCAACTTGCACATCATTATCTATCAGGAAGCCTGAACATCATGCAAATGTTTGATATTTGTGACATCATCTTTACATGCATGTTGTTTTAGATGATTTACTGAACTAAATGGAACAATTTTTTTTAAAAGTTAGTGAATTATTCATCATTTTAAATAGGCATAATATGAATTTTAACACAGAAATAATAGAAAATCATTATCTATTGAGATAACAACAACACAAATACTCTGTGCTATAAGAATCTCCCCACACCCCAAAATATTAACCACCTGCTTTGAATAATCACTGACAAACTAAAACAACAATCACACCCATTCATAGGACTGAAAACAGATACACTGCTGACACATGGGATTACACTAAAACAACATATGCAAAGTACTATCAATGTATTATTTTAAGATTATTTTAGTAAAACTAGAGACTAAAAATGCATTTTGTAAAATTCCACTGACAACACACAGCTTATTGACCCTGTTTGACCCCTCAAGAGTATTTTTCTTGCTTAAATAAAGTTTTTGTTCAGGAGCTGTCAGCGTCTGGGTTCTGTCCTTCCTGTGTTAGCTTAAAAAGTGTATAAGGTATAAAAAGTGGATAAAGTTAAAGTTAGACTTAAACATACACTTATATGGTTTCTTAAAAAGATATAAAAATGTTCTCAAATTACTCCAATGATGAGACTTAATTGACTTGAACAAATAGTTTTACTTACTTTTTTACTTACTTTGTTTGTGTATGAAGCAAGGTTTTTTGGACATTAAAACCATTACCAATACCATTATATGGTAACCTACCCAGTCTCACGTAGATGCATATATAGCACGAAGTGTGAAATCGTGCAATACATACGACAAATTTCACTTTGGCATGCATATGATACGCCAGTCCTTCTGATTCACTTAAAAAAAAACATCTTTGTTGTCATTTTATTTATTGATTTCTCATTTTTTTTTTATGTATTTTAAACGATTTTCGCTTGGGTTTAGGGTTAGATTTGAGATTTGCTTAAAGGAGCGGTGAATCTAATACTCAATTTTAACTTGATAATTTGTTATATAAGAGGTCATCATACTTAAATGAACATCCTCCAAGTTTCAGAACTGAAAACGTCCATGCTACTGAAATAAAACAGTTTTTGGCACCAAGCCAGTATTACAGCCGAGTGAGGAATTCTGAGAAATTTGACGTCAAAGCAGAATTGAAGCACCTCCCCGAATCCAAATACAACGTCCACTTTTGTAGCCCCACCCACAGCTTCACGTGACACACATGTGTCTCAACAATCAGTAAACATGTCTTTACAGATTGCCAAATGTAAACAAAATGACTTTTAAGTATTTTTTTCCTGAGAGACTTTTATTTTGACGCGGTGATCTGTTATGATAGAGTAACCATGGAAACGCATTTTCGGTTGTGGAAGTACCGTCTATGGGAAGAACGCAGACGTTGGATAACGGAGGAATATAACATTAGGAATGCATGGATAAAGTTTGTTTTTAAGAAGTTCCAGCTGCCGTGGGGAGAGTTTGTTTACTTTGTGTACCTCGGATTCATTTGTAAAGAAGTTGATGCTGGATTTGCAGAGAGACTGTGATTAAAAGCACCACTAATATTGGATCTGACAAAAATGACACAGTAGTATAATACACAATTAGTTAAACATTTTACTTTATTTAAGTTACTGCGTTTCACTATTGCTTTGTTAGAAGAGATCGCTTGATATGTCTGTTGTAACATCCGTGTCTTAACACGTATGTTTGGCTGATTTAATTTACTAAAAACATTAAATGATTAATAAAGGTTCAACACTTAACAATATGACTGTAAATAACAATAGAAATATACAAGTTAGTTATAAAGAAGGACTTACCAGCCGCAATTAAGATTCAGATGCCCGCTTACTGTGTTGTATATGGTAATTTAGGCGAGATGCGTTTGAAAGGTCAAACACGCTTTTTTTTAATCATATAATTGTGTTATGTAACGTTACGTGTATCTAAGAGCAACCTCACAAGCACAATAGAAATATACAAAGTTATTGATAAGGATTTATCAGCTGCAGTTTAGATTCTGATGCGCGCTTATTGTGTTGTTTACGGTAATTTAGGCGAGTTGCGTTTGAAAGGTCAAACACGCTTTTTTTTAATCATATAATTGTGTTATGTAACGTTATGTGTATCTAAGAGCAACCTCACAAGCACAATAGAAATATACAAAGATATTGATAAGGATTTATTAGCCGCAGTTTAGATTCTGATGCGCGCTTACTGTGTTGTATACGGTAATTTAGGCAAGTTGCGTTAGAAAGGTCAAACACTCAACAAAGCTTTTTTTAATCATATAATTGTGGTATGTAACGTTACGTGTATCTAAGAGCAACCTCACAAGCACAATAGAAATATACAAAGTTATTGACAAGAGCTTATCAGTCGCAGTTTAGAATCTGATGCGCGCTTACTGTGTTGTATACGGTACTTTAGTCACGTCGAGTTTAAAGTTTTGTTTATACTTTACTATACGTATTGTCATTTATGTGTATCATCTTTAGCACCCAGAATCTTTTGTGGGTCAAACATATATGTGTTCGGCTGCTATTTTTACACATTAATGTTTTTAAAACTTTCCCCACATGTAATGACGGGGAATGAAGCTGTCCAATCATAGCAGTGGGTGTTTATGTCCAGGTCTTCAATGCGGCCCGACCCTTCGAACGAACCATTTCTCCAGAGAGCCACTAATCCATGTTACAAAATAGCGTATTACTTATTGCTTTTGATGTTTTTGAATGTAAAAACCACGCGAACATCATAAGTAGACACCAGACAACAATATAAAACAATAAAATCGACAAATTCACCGCCCCTTTAAGGACATTATTTAATATACAGGTTTCTACATGTTTTTGTCTATTTTTAAGCCATGGTCGCTTGGAGTTGGGATTAGAATTGGGGTTTGGGTTAGGATGTTATTTTTATATAACAAAAAATTGTTTTACCCTAAACCCAAGCGGAAATGATAAAAAAATATCAAAACGACAAAAAAAGATGTGCCGTTTAAGTGAATGGGAAGGACTGGCATATCATATATACGTCAAAGTGGAATTTGTCGTATGTATTACACGATGTTCACACATCGTGCTATTTATACGCAACCCCGTGGGACTGGGTTCATGGTTACATATGCCACATTAAGTTTATGTAACAGCTCATAGCAAAGCTCAGTTTTGTATTGCTCAAAGCTTCAGTTTCTTAGCATAAAGACCTTAGAAATGCTAGTCATGCATAGTTCAGGAACTGTTTTCCAAACTGGCACAAAGTTTTCTGCTAAAATGTATGTGCATAATAATGTACATTTGATACTTATTATTTAGATTTAGATTTTATTGAACACCATTTTGTTATTAAATTACAAGCAAAACATTTTCTCTTTAAGTCTCCTCAAATTCATTCTAGCACAACATTTCTTATTAACCCATTATATGGTTCCACATGAGTGACAGAATTGTGTTCTGTAGGTTTGATCTATGGACTCCTGAACTGCTAATGCAATGCTCTACCATTGAGCTACACAAGAACATGAGATTATGGTATTAATATACTGTATACAAATAAAATATACACACAGACGCACATATAAACCTATTTGCAGCTGGATGGGATGAAGAAAAATTACTGAGATTTGCTGAAGTTCAGTTTACCCACCCTGTAGAGAAAAAGAGCAGGCTCCACCAAACCAGCCAAAATATAAAACAACTGAGAAAAACACATCCAGTACTGATTACTTGATGTGACAGGAAGACATATTATGATAGTATAGGGTGTGTACATGACAACCATGTACACAGTAGTTATGAGAATGAGATGAAACGCTCTTCTCTTCATGTGGTTTTCCTCCTCTCTCTCTCTCCCTCTCTCTCCTGGTCCTGACTGCTTCAGAGCTCTGAGAACAGCCACACAACAAAACAACTGAATGAAGAGGAGGAGGATGTATGGTACAATCAAGAAAGGTATGTACAAATATTTAAAAAATAACCAAATCATAGTCTCGAATCCACCGGCAGCAAGTATTGGCACCCAGGCAACAGCACAACACATCAGTCTGTATCTAAGAGGTTTGTACTTCAGAAAGGTTACAGGATGAACCACAGCCAGGTAACGCTCGACACAGATCAGACACTCAAACAAAGGACGACCAAGGACAAGTAGTCCATCTACAAAACCCCAAAGCGTCCAAAGAAAGTCAAACTTGTAGGCAAGAGAACACAAAATACATTCTAAACTCAGGAGTATCTCAAAGACAGAGAGGTTGAGAATAAAGATTTCTGACGCAAGTCCATTTCCAGTTCCTCTCGCAATAAGCCAAACCACATAGGAGTTGATAGGTAAACCAAACAGAATAAAAGTGGCATATGCTGCTGACAACACTTCAGAATCGGTTTCCACTTCAGTGCCATTAGAAAAGAAAACAGAAGAATTTGATTCATTAAAGGAGGAGATCTGATTGGAAATCTCCATCTTTTCACTGCGTACAGTCTGGAGTCCAAACCTACAAGTGAGAGAAACACAAATGCTATAGATGACATGTGACTGTATTAACGAAACCAAACTAAACTATCTCTAAATTACACACATACATTAAGTCAACAGAAAATGTTTCATTGTTAATCAATGCACTGCAAAAAAAAAAATATTTTCAAGAAAAAATTGTTTTCAGTAAAAATATCTATTTTTTTTTAATTAGGATGCTTTTTCTTGATGAGCAAAATGACCCAAGAAAATAAGTCTAGTTTTTAGATCAAAAATAACAAATGTAAGTGATTTTGTGCATAAAATAAGCAAAAAAAAAAAAAAAAAAAATCTGCCAATTTTTCTTTAACACTAAATTCAAGAAAAAATAAAGAAAATTGAGCTTACCCCATTGACAGATTTTTTTGCTTTTTTGGGTTGTTTTGCTCATCAAGAAAAAGCATCTTAATTTAAGAATTTTTAGATATTTTTACTGAAAACAATACAAAAGTACTAAGAAAAGATTTTCTTGAAAATCATTTTTTTGCAATGTGCTCTTCTATTGACAAAATAAATCAAATAAATGCCATTTTAACTGACACATGTTCCAATTCTTTAAATCTACGATAAAAAACGGACAATTACACTGTAGTCACGACAGCCAGACTGTGTGCAGTCTAAACACCTATCTAAAGAAAACATACATAATAAAAATCTACTATACGGCCACCTGCTTTCAATATTCACCGCATTACAAACTAACTCATTCAAAACACTAATATATGCACTGCTGTAAAAACAACATATGGAATAATCAAATGAAAACAAATCAATAGATATGAAGTATAGGTGTGGCCCTCCACCATGGGCTCAAAGGTCCTCTCTACCTGATTTTATGTTTATATTGTCAACCTAATCTCATGTGAAAGAGTAACTTTGGTACGTTTGGTAGAAAAAAGTAAGCAAAGTACACAAATTACACTGTGGGGATTCATACAAATTTGCCACCAAATAATTTTTAATAGTTAAGAACTGCATTAAGATTGTCATAAGCTTACCCTTTTCAGAATCTTACAAATGTTTAATAAATGAAAGAAAAAAGACATTTATAGATACAGACACTCGTAGGGCAGAGCGGAGACGACAGTACTATTTTTTTTTTTTAACTTAATTTTAAAAGATACTGTTTTAGACAGAGCTATATTTTTGTACAAATGTAGAACAACTTCAGTATAATTTCACTTTGAACATAAGTTGCACATTGTTTAGTTCGACCCTGTCAGCTGGGATGAAAAACAGTACATTGTTTTTTTTTTTTTTACTTTTGTTTTTATTAAATACCTTTTTGAGATGCATTCTCAGAAAAAAAAGTACAAGATGGTACAAAACTTGTCACTGGGATGGTACCTTTTTGAAAAAGGTGCATATTGGTATCGTAACTCTTTCCCCGCCATTGACGAGTTATCTCGTCAATTAAGAGAATAAAGAGTTATAAAAATAAAAAACTGAAGCAAAAATGAATTTAATTATTGTAAACTCTGTGTATTTTTTGATAATAATTCTAAATTTCATCTCTAACAAAATTCATTTACAAAAATGCAATTATTTTCAGCTTTTTGCTCATTTTTTTTTAAAGATATTTAAGAGATTATAAAATTATAAAAAATGAAGATAGGATGAAACATTTTTTTCCTGTTTGAAAGCAGAGGGTCTGTTCTTTCATTTGATATATTTGTATGTTTATAAATTTATAGAATATTTTTTCCTGGAAGTCATTTTGTGAAAATTTTGTGAAAATCATGCTGGTGGGCAACTTAAAAAAAAAGTCTGGCAGGGAATGAGTTAAAGGGACACATTGGTACCCAAATGGTACATATTAGGAAATTTCATAAGGTAACTGCAAACATATTTTGTTCTTTTATCTTTTCAAAAAAATTTAAAAATTATATTTTCATTTTACATTTCAGTCATTAAAGGTTTTAAAAGCAAACTTACTTTGTTGAGCATAAAAAAAATTTTACAGTATGAACAATATGAAAATTAAATGAGCATAAAATAAATTCTCAAAATACTACCAACCTACAATAATATAAGCGGAACTCCTGATATATAAACCCAATTTACTTGAATACTAAAAATTAAGGATGTTATACAGCACTTAATAACCTATAGATTTATCAGTACTTTATCACATCAAAGAGAAACACAACTTGTTATTAAAAAAACATGACTGCTTCAAAAAAAATGTCTTACCGTGCTCGAGAACTGCTTTCCGAACCTTCCCATGAAACGATGAATAACCCATGTTTGGCAGCTCCATCAAGGGTTGCGTGCTGAACATGCTGTCAAAGTTGTAAATGCAAATGGTCTCTAAGGAGGACTGGACTGGGATACATTTTGAGGCCGGGAAATCCAACACCCACCCAGTCTATCACCAAAATACATTTAAAACCCTGAATATATAGATCCATAAAACCATTAGTGTTTACTATAAAAACAAATATGTGTGACAAGAGCCCAGTTTACATGATGTAAAACATTACATGCACCGCTATGGTCATTAGCAGTTAGCTTGTTTGATAAGTTGTGCCCACAAGATCGTAAATAAGTTGGTTAATCTTTTTTGGTGGTTTAAAACTCCTCCTTAAATACAAATCAGACATTTTCATAATAAATGTATGACTTATGTGAGGTTTTAACTCCATAGGTTATAAAAACCTATGATATAAAATAATGAACAAACACAACAAGTAATTTTGAGTAAAGTCAAGAATAATATATTGTAATAAAGGAAGACGAGTGACTAGGTTGATGTCATGTAAACACACACACACACACACTGTTTTTTCCAGATATTTAAAAATAAAGTTTTTAACTTGATTGACTCTGTGGACCCTGTACCGGGTCCAGAATTATCTTATTTTGACTTAATATAAAATATTCCTTTAATTTGTAATGGTCTGTCATGGACACCAGTAACACATATGAGATACTGTTTGAAAGCTTAGACTCTCTACTTTCTGCAGATATGCATCACTTTGACATATGTTTTACTGTAAGAAAGTTTACACTTAATTTACACTATCACCCCCCCCACACACAATTTTGTATATGATTTAATATTCAAATATTTCATATTTTTCAAGTAGGCCTATGACAAACATGGGCAAGTCTTATATCAAATGAAAGCTCTCATTCTCAGGAATAAGGCTACAGCATTATTTTTGTTCTATTGCCATCACATATCCAACAATCGTCGAATGAATAATGAGGTAAAAAATTGTCTTTTGTAAACATATGGGAAACTTGAGTGTGGACTGCCTCAGATAGCACAGATAGCCACAAATGATACACCATCTTTTATCTTAGGTCTTACTCTAAACAATGAGTTCATTCACAGCATTTTCTTTGGTTGTGTGCATAATTAATCCCTTGCTATTTATTATATGTGCGAAACAAAAAATGTATATTTATATGAAAAATGTATTTTCACACCCTTCAGTAAAATAAGAATATCTTTTGAATGAGACATGCTAAAGAGTTCATTCTTTTTTTTGGGTGTTTACTGTCTGCTGCTGCTAACAACCAGAATTGTCTGCAGTCTGCTAGAGCATCCAGAACCAGAGTTATACACTATCAAAGACAGTATTTACAACATAAAAAAGAAAATTTGGTGATTTATCATATGAAAAACAACATCAATAACACTATTTGTCACAAACAGCAGCTTTTTATGTAACTTCAAAGGGTTTTCTTTAACATGATATAAAGAAATTACATTTATTCCAGTGTATGTGGTTATGGTAGCACTTCAAATGTTTTTAGGCAGAAATTGAAACAAAAAGGGTATTATTCCTCCCTTCAGTTGGAGTAAAATAACTTTTGCATAGATTATGATAGAGAAAAAATTCCTTTTTTCTCTGTAAGCTGGCAATGGCTGGAATCAAACAAAACTGTCTGCAGGTTTCGTTACCACTCCGGGCCAGAGTTATACACTTTTAAATACAGACTTTAGAAAAAAAACATCAAAAAGCGCCTATATATTTTTGTGTTTATTAGAGGACTGACATCACATATAACCATGTTGAGCACTTTTAACAGTGTTTTATGTAATTTCAAAGGGTTTCCTGTAAAATGATACCAACATTTTGTATGTGCACCTCTGCTTGTGGGTATAAGAAGCTTTTGAAATTGGGTAGGCCACATCCAGGCGGAAATCCCCAAAATAGCCTCAGAGTGTAATTAACCGTTGCATAATCTGTTCCATTTTTAAAAGTTGCTTATACTGCACCTCAACATTGTACTGGCAGGCATTTTGGACAATCAGTCTGGGCCTGACTTTAAGAAAATCGCTTTGTTACTGTAAATAAATCCGTAGAAATTACAATGTTATTGGAGCTGGGTTGCTGGTAATTTACCGTAGATTTACATTTATGTAATTTACTGGCAAGAATTTGTTCAAAGTTCAATCAATTTTAAATATTTACACAGCAAAATCACCAGTGTTAAATTTTCAGGGATGGTGTTAAATACACAGTGTTGATGCTGTTTTAACACTATCTGGTAATAAAATAACACTGCCATTGCTAGGCCAGTGTTATATTCACGGCAGTGTCAGTGTAAAACAAGGGTGTTATCAGATTTCACTCTGAGCGGTGTAAATCAAGCCACGCCTCCACTAAACATATCCTGTCAGGGATTTTACCGCCATTTTCTTTCACAGGAGGACTGAAGAGAGCAGGTAAATCAGTCTCATAATATTCACATGGTTTAGCTAAATTAAACTGTTATTTCTCTGTCTGACTCTACGCAGCCATATGCCAAAAAACCTAAATAAGATATTTTTCCCATTTTATTTCCCCTTTGTTCGTTATTTGGTTCAGTTTAATCAGAGCTACCTTGTGTTACGTTGTTCCCTTGTTAGTTTAGTATAAAGTTAAACTGCTAGCTAAAAGTTTAAAACCAAGAAGGATAATATTAACAGGAGATATGAACGAAAGAATTGAACCATGATAAAACGCGGCATGCACTACAAATTGAAGGTATGAAATTAAGTTAAATGAAAGCTCGTTTATTCACCATATGATGCTCGTTATGAGGTAATCATATAGGCTAGATACCGTGAGTTAACGAGGTCGTTTACATGCACGTGAGTGCATGGATATCGGTTAATTATTCAAATTACTGAAAAACACGGAGAAAACCGCAACCGCATCGTCATATGTTTTTCTAAGATGTATGCAAACAGGGGAAATATCGCCAAACCAACAATTAATTTGACCAAAACCTCACAATATATCATCATTTGTATGCACAGATTGGATGCATTGTGTGTTGTATGCTTTTCGTGGCGCTAGATGTCAGACAGATGCAAATGGCAAATACATACGAAAGTGTAAAACGTGTAAGGCTAACGTGAACGTTTTTTTTTTTTTTTCTGTCATTATAGATGCTAGTTTGGTGAAAGTTCACACTGAGTGCTTCAAATCATTCAGAAGAGATGCTGTTTTTAGGGCAGTTTATTAAAGAAGACCTGACATGGATGACTTCCAATGAGAAACGACTGCTAATACTTATATAAATTCATTACAGAAGGTAAGTTTATATATTTATACATATAAATCATTTTATTTGACATAACTGAACAGTTAACCAATCTTTTTAGTATATGTAGTTTTGTACATATTATTATTATTATTATTATTAATCTGGAAAGAAACTCACATGACCTGCTGCCAACTTTAATAAAAATATATTATCTTCTCATACATCGTTTTGCTATTGATGTCATATTAAATAGCAATCAAATTGATTACTATTTTGAAAATGTATAAATGAAGATTCATATTGTCTTGAGTGCTGTTTTTAATATAAAAAGAATGTTGAGTTTTCAGAATCTTTATTGTCATTTTTTTGTGATAGGACCCTACCAGACTATATTTGAATACGGCATACCCATGAATTCTGGAACTGTTATTCCTTAACCCAGTTTGGAGGATAAGAGCTACCCAACTAGTTATGTGAGTACACACAGTACATTAGTACTGTACACTGTCTCTAACATGATTTATTATACTGAGATGATTTTTAATTCAAATAACTGTTAAAACTGGACCCTTTTTGGTATTTTCTTGACTCTTTTTGTCTTTGAAAATCTGCAGAAATATGCTGAGGTGATGTATTGCAAAATAGCCAACATACAACAATATGGATGACCCTCTGTCTGGTCAACAGGAGTTTAAATATGGTAAGTGTACATGGGTTTGCTACTTTTAAGGTTTTAAAGTTTAACTGTATACTCATGGTGTTTAAATTCTGTTTTGCTAGGACGGGACAGTGATGTGGCAGCTCTTCCCTGGCTCATTCACCTCTTGCCTTCATTTGTGAAAGGAAGAAAGACTGGAGAGGGTCAATGTGCAACTGAAGCTACTGATTGTGCTGTGTAAGTTTTTTAGTATTTTATTCTAGTTATTTATTCAGCAGTTAGTTTGCTTGCATTGTTCACCCCATGTAAATGCATACAAGTTCATAAATACACATCAAATACATTGATCAAATACACTCTTTTAAAACACTCTTAGGTGATGAGCATCAATCCATGCTTTGAGGGGGATGAATCAGCACAGCCCTGCCTGCACTGAGTTGGGAACAGAAGTTGCATCCAGAATTTTTGCATCATTCTGGACCAAAAAGCCATTCCCTCCATGATGAAGACCACTGATGCAGCCTTCCACTACATCATGAGTAAAACAACTACAAAACTAAATACCAGGTTGGAACCTATTTAAGAAAAATGAAACGTCTTTTGAATTGAAATGTCTGTTTTGTTATGGAAAAATCTTTAGTATTGTGAAGGATAAGCATTTCTGCCTGCCAGTAAGGTAATTGCAGTGTATTTTAATGTTCAAGTTTTGAGTAGGGTGGCTAATTTTTTTTAAACTCTCATTTGATATATTAAAGACCTTATAATAAGTGGTTTTCATGTCACTGCGCTGTGGTATAATAACTTTCATTATTCCATACTGTATTCTGTTTCTAATTGTAGCTGAGGTATTTAAATAAGCAGTGTCAAATGCAAAGTGCTGTGTGTATCAATGTAAATATTAAATGTGATGTACTTTAATAAAAAGAGGTTTTGCAATATTTCTTGTCATTTGTCTTTTATAGAAACAACCCATTAGCAACAAAAGTGGCTATTAATCAGTATTTTAACACTTAACATTGTTGAATTCACATTACACTGGTGTTGACCTTAAATTAGGAGTGTTAATTTTTAACACTGTATTTCTGTGCCAACACCAGTGTAGTGTGGAAACAACAATGAATAGTGTTGAACAAAGTGTAAAATTTAACAATATTGAGTGTTAAATTAACAGATAATGAGTGTTGTTAAATTAACACTACACTTTTGACTAAATTAACACAGTGTAGCACAGATTTTTCTCTTATATATTTTAAACAATAACCACAGTTACAAAACAATAAAATGATAAACAATAACATTATTCTCATTTGTTTTGGATCTCATCTCTAAATATAACTTTATTTTTATATATTTAGTCTAAGCACTAAGTAAACATAACATATTAAATGCAGTTGTTATAAAAACTAAAATGATTTCATATCACATATATTTTTATTTTACTTTAACTTAACAAAAAAAGTCAACTTGTTTTTACCTTATCAAAAACCATATGTGGATTACTGTTTAAAGTAACACAAACTGAATAAATTAAAGCCTTGATGCTAAAATTGCCAATAGCCTTTAACTGTAAGTGCAATACACAAATGTAGCCTAAGGTAATAATAATATTTGCTTGTATTCATAAATTGAATCTACTGATATTAAAAAAGCTAGCATGTACTGAATCCAGAACATTATTTCAAGTTAATAAAACTTATTAAATTTTTAGCAAAAACAAAGGTTTGTTTAACCATGAACACAATGCTACAGCATTAAATAATGACATGTAGAAGAACAGAATGTTTTTATCTATCAAATTTCCCTGTTAAATAAAATGGTTAAAATATGTACCCCTGTTACTAGGGCAGTACCCTTAACCTCTAAAACTCTGTGGACAGAGTAAAAAAATACTCTTTTATTTTCTAATTTCTAATTATACTGCAGAGCAAGAGGTCCTACCATTAGTTACAGCATACATATGTATATATTTGGTACCAGTATCTTTGAGATGTTTGAGGTCCTAATATGAACTCTTTAGGTCCAAAGCTGTACTTTATTTAAAGCGTACCGCCCCAGTGACAGCTGGGGTACAGATTTTGTTCCGACAGTGTAGTTATTATCAAGTAACAGTGAATATTACAAAAACACAGCTAAATAACCTCAATGTTTATTAAACAGTTACTTTTTCATAATCTGGTATCTCATGCTTTTTGTGAATGCCAATCAGTGTATATTGAATCATTAATAATGAATGTTTGATCACAGGTGTGTACTGATAGACATGTTACTGTGAAGATTTAAACTTAATCACTAATTAAATTACTGACATTTCATAAAGTTCAGCTTTCCTACTCGATTCAGAAAAAGAAGAGGCTGCACCAAACCAGCAAAATTTAAGCAAAGATAACCAATAGCCATGACCATTTCAGACTCTAGACTCCATAGGTAACTAAGTAGTAATAAAGTAATTTCTGGAGCATTTATGACTACCGTGGCCACAGTAGTTATGAGAATGAGATAAAACGCTCTTCTCTTCATGTGGTTTTCCTCCTCTCTCTCTCTCCCTCTCTCTCCTGGTCCTGACTGCTTCAGAGCTCTGAGAACAGCCACACAACAAAACAACTGAATAGAGAGAAAAAGGAGGAACTGTGTAAATAAAGAAATAAAATAAAACAGATAGAGCGCAAAGAACTGTGCCATAAAAATGAATATACAAGAGACAAAACATGTGACCCAGGCGACAGCACAACACATCAGTCTGTATCTGAGAGGTTTGTACTTCAGAAAGGTTACAGGATGAACCACAGCCAGGTAACGCTCAACGCAGATCAGACAGTGAAACAGAGGAAAACCGGTGATTGGAAATCCATCTAAAAATTTCGCAGCTCCCCAGACACTTGGGAATTCAACAGAAAAAAAATACAAAATAGATTCAATGCAATAGACAAGCTCACAGATAGAGAAGTTGAGAATGAAGATTTCTGCTGCAAGTCCATTTCCAGTTCCTTTTACAATGAGCCAAATCACATAGGAGTTGATAGGAAAATTCAACAGAACAGTCAATATATTTACCACTATATTGTACCAATCATACAATACTATAGTGTTGTTACAGGTCGAATAATTGAAGGAATTGAATTCATCAGTAGAGGAGATCTCACAGGTAACATTCATCTCTTCAATGTGTTCAGTCGATAAAAAAAATGATACAGCGGTCTATAAATGAGAATTGAAGGATGTTTTAGTACACAAGAACATTAAAGAGAAAACTTTATATCAAATGACATGGGATGTATATAATATCACTTTTACACACACAAAAACACAATATAATTTTGCACCACTGGTACACTACTTTCAAACAAGATTAAATCAGCTTGTTTTGTACTAAAAAAAACACATGTTAAATTAATAGATAAAATCCTTTAGTTATTTACCTATAGCTGAGCTGTTTGCGTTTCATATGATGTCTTCTTCTACGTTTAGATAATGCAACTTGCACAACATACAGTAGCAGGAAGCTTGAGCATTATGCAAATGTGTGATACTGTATATATGACATCATCTATAGATGCATATTCTTTGAGACGGTTTACTGGACTAAATGGAACTAAATATGAATAAAGTCAATGAGTACTTTATCTCTACTTTGATGTCATCATTTTAAATAGGCCAAAATATGAATTTTAACCCTCAAACGCTCCTCGTTTTCTGTTTACACTTCTGGCCCTTGGGGTCTATATGACCCCAAAATTGAAAGCGTAATTGTAAGAAAAATATACATTTTCAATAATACAAATAATATATCATTTTTTTTGTTTACTTCTCATCTATACAATAAAGCTGTGTTTTGAGAGATTTGAAGTACTTTTGTACCTGTTTACCACTAAAATCCTCAACTACACAATTGGCTTTCCTGAAAAATATCAAATTTTTACGAAAATTCACATAAATTATTATCTAAATTTGATTTCAATTGTTTTTAGACATTAATATAGGTGTGAGGTGTTGAATTCAGGCATCGGTTTTTAGAAAAAAACATAAGAGAATTACAGTGTAGGAATTAAATCATTTAGACCGGCAGATTCCCATAGACACCCATTCATTTTCCTGGATATGGACAACTGCTCAAATCATTACTTTTGAGATACATTTTGTTAATTTATGTTTATATAAACATTAGAAAGGATATTAAAAATAAATATCATGTCAAATAGTAATTTTTATAGCTTTTGATGCATTTTGAAATGTCTGTTTTTACAAAATGCCATATAAATTTGACTGAGTGTAAGTGTGTGTGTCTGTGTGTGTGTCTGTGTGTGTGTGTGTGTGTGTGTGAGAGAGAGAGAGAGAGAGAGAGCCAGCATGTGTGCTTGAGAGAATGTGTGTTAGAAGCAGAGGGAGAGAGCATGTGAGTGTGTCTGTGTTTGTGTGTGTGTGTGTTTGTTTGTGTGTGTGTGAGAGAGAGTGTACATGTGCGTGCATCATTTTTCTACATTTGTGAAAATGCTCTCTGTGGTAGTCATGCGTGTGTGCCTTTGTCTGCGTGTGTTTGTATGTGTTTGTGTGTGAGAGAGAGTGAGAGAGTGTGCATGAGAAGGAGAGAGAAAGAGCACGTTTGTGTGTATGTGTGTGTGTGCGCGTGTGTGTGTGTGTGTGTGTGTGTGTGTGTGTGTGTGTGTGTGTGTGTGTGTGTGTGCGCGTGCGTGCGTGAGCGTGTTTGTGAGTGTACATGTGTGTGCATTATGTCACACCCCTTTATGTGTTATTTTCTGTATTTGTGACTGATTTTATTTGCCAAATTCCATACAAATGCTCTCTGTGGCAGTCATACCTGTGTGTGTTTGTGTGTGTGTGTATTTGTGTGTGTTTGTGTGAGCATGTGTTTTTTGCATTGCATTTGTGCACAAGTACCAGGCCTTCATTTCTGTGTCAAAATTTTCAGATTTATGTTGGATTTATTGATATTTATTTTTTGACAAATGGAAAAAAAGTAACATTTTTTGCATTTCCCATTCACTTTCAATTGGGGTCATATGGACCCCAAGGGACAGATTGATAAAAAAATTTTTTACATACCTTTAGAACCACCGAATCAAGCCCAGTTTTTTCGTGCATGTAAGGATAGATTATTTAGGAAAAGTCACAAAGTTTTACATCTCTGAGATGAAGGGAACCTTTTTTGTTAACCAATGAAATGTCGTTTGGGGTCATATTGACCCCAAGGACCGATTGAGGGTTAACAGAGAAATAATAAACATCTATAGATCCAAAATAACAAAAACAACAATCACACCCATTCATAGGACTGAAAACAGATACACTGCTGACACATGGGATTACACCAAAACAACACATGCAAAGTACTAACAATGCATTATTTAACCTTTTAGGTGCCTAAATTAAGAACATTTATTAAAATGCATTTTTACAATTCAACATAAAAAGCACAATTTCAGAAAACAATTAAACATAACAAAACTACTAATATAACAAACTTCTTCTACTGTGATAGTATCTCAGCTCTTTGTGAAAAAGTGTAAGTGAAGATAAAGTTAATCAAATCAAAGTCAATGAACGAGTTAAAAAACAACATTCACTCATTTGAGATACGCAGTGGTGTTTTTGATTCGTTGTTGTTTTTTTGTATATTTTGTATATTGTGATGTCTATCACTATGTTTAAATAATCAATAGATTATATTGTACATTTCATTCTGTAAGCATAATACTTTCAATCTAATCTGAAAGTATAAATGTTTATATAAAGAGTCTTAACCTTCCCTGACCCGCTACCCAAGAGCACAGGTGTGAATGTTTGGACGGAGTCAAACCACAGCGCCCTTACTGTACATCACTCAATCGCCAACATGAAAATAAATGTCATGAAGAATGGCATTAATAATGTCAACTGCGATTTACATATCTGATGTCCATCTCACTCTGGACTGTGCCTGCTGTGCCATGACTGCGGTTGTTATGGTTTCGTCTTTCATCAGCAAGAATTGTGTAATGGGAAAATCTGCCCAAATTGTATGTGACGATCTTTACCAGAGTGACACGAAAGACTGAGTTGTTATTAGATGGTTTTATAAGTTATAATAAGATATTATTAACATATTTATCAGATTTTTTTTAGGGCCGGGACTCTATAAAAAAAAAATAATCTAATTAATTAGAGGCTTTGTAATTAATTAATCGAAATTAATCACATTTTCATCACATATAAATATTTGACCTGAGAACATTGAGAAGTTATTTTTTCACATGGACTTTTAGTATACCATGAATAATGACTGAATACATAAGCTTAACCCTTGTGCATCCTTGAGGACATTTTTGTCCTTTTCAGTTTTGTTTTTTTTTGATAACTTTGCATGCGTTAATGCTAACTGCATAAAATTTGCCACAGGTGTGCATTTTTATTGGAATTTTAATATTTCACCTTCATTTCCTTTAAAAAATCTATTTTCTACTAGGTACACAAAATACTTCCTCTCAGGACCTTTTGGACAAAAATGTCCCCATTGAAACCCATTAAAACTGCAATTTTTAATCCCGGTGCCATTCAACTATAAAATGATGCAATCTTTGTTAACAGGCTTTCATTCTGTTGGCAAGGCTTCAAAATTTAAATTTATACTATTTTTTACCAGATGGTGCCATTTTTTTAGGTTTGGCATATAAAGCAAATTATCGCTTTATTGTTGTTTTCTGCTTATGCATATTATAGAGCCAATTAGATATATTATGAAGCTATAATTTTGTGGGTGTGTTGGTATGGATGTCAGAGTGTGGTTTGTATGTGTGTACTGAAAATGTTATGTGTGTGTGTGTGTGTGCCTGGTAATTATCACGTTGTGGTGACCAATTGTCCCCACAAAGATAGGAATACCAGTATTTTTGTGACCTTGTGGGGACATTTTGAGGTCCCCAGGAGAAAACAAGCTTATAAATCAAACAGAATGATGTTTCTTGAAAATGTGAAGTAGCAGAAGGGTTTCTGTGATGGTTGGGGTTAGAGAATGGGGTAGGTAAGGGGAATAGAATTTACAGTTTGTATGGTATAAAATGCATTATGTCTATGTCCTCACAAAACATGGAAACCAGAATGTGCGTGTGTGTGTGCGTGTGTGTAAAAGCGTGTGTGTAAAAGCGTGTGTGTGTGCGTGTATGAACAGTTTGAATGAAAAAAAAATATATTGTACTGGAAATCACAAGACTACAACCGCTGCAAAGGAGGTGTCGTTTTTTTCATAAAAAAACAACAGTGGCATTGTGTAAACAAACCAGCATTTGAAGGGTTAAAATTCTGAAAATTAATGAATGTTTGGTCATTGTGATTAGAGCTGATGCTTGTTAAAAAAATGGCATCAGTGAAAGTGGAAAAAAAATATTAATCTATACACTTTTTGGACATGGACATTTTTGTCCCCTGTGAACCTATGTGTAACTTTTTTTAATTGATGCACAAGGGTTAAGCAACAAAATATTGTTTATTTTTGTTCAACCAAGTCGTTGTACTCGGAGTCGGGCTAATGTCCACGCTAGCTGTAGATGATAATGGAGGCTCGAAGTGCTGTGGTGATATGTGAATTCCTTGTTGCATAGCTTACACACAACCATGCTCTTATCGACGCTTCCATCCGTTTGTTTTTTATAAAAGAATTTCCCATCCACGGGGCCAACCAAAGCGATCTCATCAGCTTCTTCGTTCATGTTCACTGTGGTTTGTTGTTGTCTGAAGTCATGAACGCAGTATAATCGGTCCGCCGAAACTCATCCAATGAGAAATGTTCCGCGGTGCAAAAATAAGTGCGATTAAAATGCGTTAAAAATGTTTAACGCGTTATTTTTTGTGTAATTAATTAATCTAAATTAACGCGTTAAAGTCCCGGCCCTAGATTTTTTTTTTTTAAATCAAATTGTATCAAGTATCAAAGTGTTATTTTTAAACTAGATATTACAAGTAATTACTGTGCAATATCCAGACAAATACTGTGCAGTTTCCAGACAATAACAATGTAAAATGTGTTGATATAAAGGAATAATAAAATTTGATAATTGTAGTGAATGTACTTACTGAAATGATAAATGTTCAGGATTTACTTATTGTAATGTAATATACACAAACATGATGATGTAATGAAGAAGTAAAATGTTGGTAAGTACATGGTTACTTGTAAATGTTATGCCATACAGTAATTATGATCAAAAGAGACTAACCAAGTCAATAGAGTAGTCAGATGGTAAAATGCGTTACTACCATGAAAGAAATTAAGTAATTTCGTAGAAACTACATGGTATCAGGGCTTTAAAATACAATATTGCCTGGGTTGTAACATTGTCAGTCAATTCTAACAGATTTAGATTAAAACTATTATTTATTTAATTGATTGAATGCTGAATTTGGAAATGATCACTTTAGTAGAGTGGGTGGGGAATAATATAAAATAATATTTTGTCTCGCGTTACTTTCCCCTAAAGGGCACTATTGAATTAAAGTGTTATCTTACAATCATATCAATGACCAAACATCATCATACAGTAATCATTTATTGTCAGGATAAACATTCAGCAGACTTTATTCTTAAATATTTTACACATTTACTACAGTAACAAAACGATAAACTATAGAAATGATAAACAATAACTTAATTCAATTCAATCTCTAAATATATACGTATATCACTTTACATCTCAAACCATAGTTTATATATTAAGTTTAAGCACTAAGTAAACATCACATACAGTATTAAACGCAGCTGTAAAAATAACTGAAATAATATATTTTTACAGAAATGCAATGTAATATACATAACTATTTTATCAGTGGTCTATAAAGATCTTACATAATGAACTCTATCATTTTTATTACCTTAGAATGAGCTGTTTTTTATCTACATACACCATGGGTCCCACTACATAGAAGCCATCATGTTTCTACAGTAGCCCTAAACGGACAAATTCTTATAGTACTGTAATTCTTATGTCTTAGACAACGACATGTTTGTGATTGATGACTTTGTGCAATGGTGTGATAATGCATGTCTGCAAACTTAGTGTGTCTAAGACAAATGACTATTGATTTTAGAGTAAAAACAGATTCCTCTCAGACGACATAATGTGCGGACAGTAAAAAGAACAGCAGCGTCTATAGAAAATTTGAATTATTTAATTATTTCTCCGCCATTGACAAGTTATCTCGCCAATCAATAGAAAACGATTCCCTGCCAATGACGAGAATTTCCGGATTTCCGCAATATCGCTATTATTCACCAGGGGGTGGTGGATAATAACTTCCGCAACTTATACAACCCGGAAGTAACGCCTCACGTGAAAGAACTCTGTGTATGTTTTAAAGATTGCTCTGAATCTGATCTCTATTAAAAGTTTTTCACAAAAATGGAATTCTTTGAAGAAACCTACCCATATTTTAAAGGGTGATAAAAAGAGAACTAATGAAGGTAGGATGAAACATTTTTTTGTTTGAAAGCAGATGATCTGTTCTTTCATTTGATATATTGTATGTTTATATATTTAAAGAAGAACATTTTCTGGAAGGCATTAAACTTCTGAAACATGCTGCCACTGGCTGACAACTTTTTTTTTAAACGCTGGCGGAGAAAAAGTTTATATAGACAAAATTCAGATGCATTTGTTTTATAAATCTTACATTTAGCCGGTTTTGTCCTTTTCTATTAGCTGCTGGTAAATCTGAGTGTTAAACATAAAAATGCAATATCATAGGTAAAGAACAAAGAAGTTTGTCATTTTTGTTCGTCAAAATCTGTGTTTTGGACAGTGGCCATCCTTTGCTCCTCTTGGGTTTACAATATGTAATATTTGTTTGTCCCCTGTGCTATTTGACTTAACTCTTTCCCCGCCATTAACGAGTTGACTTGTCAATTAAGAGAAAACATTTGCATGAAAAAAAAAGGTTTTATGGTTATCTGTAATATATCTGCACTTACCTAATTTATCAAAAAACTAACGCGAACATTTATTTATTATTTTAAACTCTGTGTATGTTTTGTTAATCATTCTGATTCTGATCTCTAACAAAATTGTGTCACAAAAAAATTCAATTGTTTCAGCTTTTTGCAAAAAAAAAAAACATATTTAAGAATTTATAAACAGAGAAAATCTATAGATAGGATGAAACGTTTTTTTTTTTTCATTTTTTTTCCGGATGGTCTGTTCTTTCATTTGATATATTTGTGTGTTTATATATTTTTGGAAGAAAATTTTCCTGGAAGGCATTTTGTAAAACCTTTGTGAAAATCATATTTGTTGAAAATATACAGTATATATATATATATATATATATATATATATATATATATATATATATATATATATATATATATATATATATATATATATATATATATATATATATATATATATATATACTGTAGCAAATTTATCTTAATATAATGTTTCAAATTAATATGAAATTGGTTATGAATTTTAACTTTTTCAGTAACTTACGTCAATTATCTAAACAGCAGGTTTTTGGAGAACAGAGGCAACTGAGTTTTCCATTGCGCTGCAGATAAATCAAAGGATGAACAAAAGCAGACAGAACATAACAACATAAACTGATAGACCAGATAACAGAAATGTCATATTGCAAAAAATAAAAAACTCCTGTGAAAATGAATGGTAAAAACATGATAGCCATGATCAATGTAGCTATTAGAATGTGATCAAACGCTCTTCTCTTCATTTGGTTTTCCTCCTCTTTCTGTTTCCCTCTCTTTCCTGGTCCTGACTGCTTGAGAGCCTTGAGTACAGCCAAACAACAAAACAACTGGACGGGGATGAAGATGAGGAACTGACTCAGGAAATAACATATATATGCCATTCTATTTGACGAATTTAAGATGATCATGCAGAAAAAACAAGAGCCTAGGATAACAATCCAGGCAGGAGCTGAACAAATCATTTTATATCTGAGAGGTTTGAACTTCAGAAAGGTTACAGGATGAACCACAGCCAGGTAACGCTCGACACAGATGAGACAACCAAACAGAGGACGACCGGTGATGGTTACTCCTAATAAAAAGAAGTGCGGCTTCAGAAATTTTGAAAAGATGTGTGACAGTAAGAAGATCAATGAATTCACGCTATAAACTGCCTCGCAAATGGTGTGATTAAAGATGAAGAACTCTGAAGCAATTCCACTGCCTTTTCCTGTGGCAATAAACCACAAAACATAACAGTGGATTGGACTACCAAACAGCACATTAAAGGATGTCATGACAATCTTGGGGTAGTCCAATGGCAAAGCATGCGTTGTACGGTTGGTAGAAGGATAATCCTCAGGTGAGGAGAAGTTCCACGTGGAGCCATTCATCTTCTCACCCTACATATACAAAATAAATATTAGAAAATATATTTAAATGTAAAAATAATAAAATGATCAATCTAAAAAAAAAAACTCCCAAGATTTTTAAACATATAAAATAGTAACAACACACACACAACAAAAGTAAAATTTTATTAATTTATGTAAAATAAAATAAGGCCTATATAGCACTTTTTTCAATATTGCATTGTTTCAAAACAGGTTTACATAGACAAAAAAAGACAGAAAATTGAAACTTTTTTTTACATATATGGTAAATAATAAGGAATGCAAATGCAATTTATATTGAGATTATAAACTAATACTCCTCTAAGGGATGGATTACCAGACAGGGTTTAGATTAAATCAGGACTAGGCCTTAGTTATATTAGGGCATTTAAGAAGTTTTTACAAACAAGCCTTAAAAAAACAATACTAGTGTGCGTCATGAGACAAATCTATGGCACTGATATATGTAAAGATATGCAAGGTAATTTAAATGAAGGCAGCTCAAACATGCATTTTAGTCTAGGACTAGGATAAACCCTGTCGGGGAAACCGGCCCATATATATACTAGGGTACATGGTGGTCATAAAGGGATGGACATGGTCAGAAACAATGCTCAGGTAGGCTGTGGCATTTAAACAATGCCCAATTGGCACTAAGGGGCCTAAAGAGTGCCAAGAAAACATTCCCCACACAATTACACCACAACCAGCAGCCTGCACAGTGGTAACAAGGCATGATGGATCCATGTTCTCATTCTGTTTACACCAAATTCTGACTCAACAGAAATCGAGCGGATGGTCTGTTCTTTCATTTGATATTTTATGTTTATTTAAAGAAGATAATTTTTCTGCAAGGCATTAAACTAAAACTGGGTGGCAACTTAAAAAAACAAAAACGCTGATGGGGAAAGAGTTCAGCATGCTTCCAAGCATATTTGATCATCACTTCAACAGTTGCATGATATAAATTAGATGAATGTTGGTTTATAAAATAAACACCACAGTCTTAAATCATATTTTCATTGTGTCTTTGCTGCATCTGTGTTGGTTGGGAACTGCGCTCTGTTTCAGTCACACTTGATTTTGAGGAATTACTTTGTTTGGCGGAAGAGTAATATTTGTACTAATATAATTACAACTTATTTGTGTTTTATTTTATAAAATCCCGCTAACGTTATGCATATGAAGTAACCGTTTTATAAACGCAATAACAAAGCAGCAAAGCAGTGGGGTTACAGTGCATTTTATAACAGCTAAGGGACGTTGATAGGCACGACGCAAAGCTTTGCGGGGCTTATTGCTTTTATAAAATGGTTACTTCATATCCATAGCAGGGTTTCATAAAATAAAACACACACTGCAAAAAAAAAAAAATCTGTATAAATTACAGTTTTTTATACATTGGGTAAGATAGCAGAATAATAGATTATAGTAAAAACTCACAAGGAAAGCGTCATTGGCAGGGAAATGTTTTCTCTTAATAGACTCATCAATGATGGGGAAAGAATTAAATACTGTGGTGTTTATTTTCATGAATTGACATTCGCGTCGTGCCTAACGCCCCTGGTAACCCACTGCTTCTTGGGGCTTATTGCTTTAGTGCACCTCAGCATCACATGTTTACAAAACTGAAACAGTGACGTCTTTAAGATTATAGGCCATCACAATATAAGAGATATTAACACAATTCACTGACCTTAAGATAAGCAAATGTCTGCAGTCTTCTAGTAAGCAAGCCAACAGGGCGACAGCGGCAAGCAACCAAAGCCAAAATTGCAGAAAAATCATTGATAGAAACCAGGCTTATTGCAGAGAGAGAGAGAGACTGTTCTCCTATATTACGCTACAGCTGCAATCCATAACTTTTTGGAAGTCAAAATAAGTGATTATTAATTATATTAATTTTTGCATTATTCTAAGTTTAATCACCATTCATTCAGCAGACACTTAAAAAGCTACATTTAACAAAACAAGCAACTTTGCTGAAAGAAAACAAATAGACCTTTGTACAATTATATTCAATGCACTTCACATTCACATGTCCATAACCCCATAAATATGATGGATAACACTATTACTGGCCAGTCTTAATACTGTAAGGCTACAGAAAATAAATCAAATTTTCACCTGAAGAGGAAGTGCCCAGTCGTTCAGTAATAGCATGCACAGTGTTGTCTAGCCTTTTCAGAAGCTGTCATCAAAATTTATGAGCATGCTTACACAAACACAAAACTTGTACACATAACATGCAAATGTGAGAGATTAAAACATACAAAATTGAAGGGAGGGGGTGAAAAAATAAGTCCTGCCCAACCCTTATTCCCTTGTTTAACACCCTGTGACAGAATATTGAACTAAACATTTACATTACATTAACGCATTTATCCAAATCGACTTACAGTGCATTACAAGGTATACATTTTTCAAAAAGTGTTCCCTGGGTACGAATCCATGACCTGGCAATTCTCTACCACTGAGCAATCCAGGAACAACATTTAACCATATTAATGTTCGTCTGAAGTTTTTATGAATAAATTATCATTAGACTAAAAAAAAAAGTATGAGATAAAATATAAGTTTTAATGTGTCTGAGATCATAATAGATGATCTATAACACAGATAGTTACCTACCTATTTCAGGTGATATTGCATTTACCAAACATTTGTTTATTATGGGAGATGGGAGTGTGTCCACGCTTTGCATTTTGATCTGAAGTTTATTTTGGCAGATTTTCCATGCACTCAATTTTAAATCTATTTTAATACCTGACAGGTGGCATTGTGTTAAAGATAAATTGCTTTTAAACAAACACTCAACAATCCACAACTTGTACGCTTATGACTGAACCCATTCCTGACCAATAAAGCATCTAGCTTGGTACACTTAAAAAAAAACGAATCTTTATATATCCAAGGAATTCAGTAAATGCATACTTTTATTAGACATTACTAAATTAATATAGAATAACTATTATTTATTTTTCAAACCTTCAAGTTCAATTTCTTGTCACCCACACAACCTAGAATTTTATATTGTGGTGGTTACATAATTTTGGGGTGGTTTCCCCAGACATGTTTTATCCTAGTCCCAGACTTAAATGTATGTTGAAGCTGCCTTAATTTAACAATATCTTGCATTGATATATCTTAACATATATCAGTGCCATTGTTCGGTCTCAAAATGCACTCCAGTACTTTGTAAAAACATAACTTTGTAAAAACTTACATTTCCTGTTATGACTAAGACCTAGTCCTGGATTAACCTAATCCTTTCTCTTTTTGAAATATCTTTCTATTGCAACTAAATATTTTGAATATGGAAGTAAAACCAGCAGCTGGTGTCAGCAAGATTTTAATGAGTCAGTCACAGAGTCATTTATTCAGACAATTTGTTACAGTACACTTTCCCATCAAAATACTTGTAACTACTATATATTTAGGTCTCAAGGTTGAGACAAATAAGCCCTTTTCACACAGACACTCCGGAAAATACACAAAAAATGCATCCTGGATTTTTCTGGGATTGTTTGATTTTTTGTTCATTCACACTGCCAATGATTTGCCGGCATCTGCAAGGTCCCGAAACACACGTGACCTGTAAAGTCCTGCCCTCTCTTCTACGCAGCGTCTGAAGTTTGCTTATTATTTATTATTTCTCTCTCCAGAAACCACTCGCATGCATTTTTGTTTATGATAAGACTATAAAGGAGTGCTTGACGTCACTGATAACTGCTTCAATCTAGTTTGCGCCATTTCTTGTGGTGAATGTTTATATGCATGTTATCTAGTTTTAAGGAGCTGAACCATAACTTTTGTTGTGATGATGTGCGCGTCACAATAAACAGTTATACAGTTACACAATAAGTATTTATAGATGTATAGGACTGTAAAATAAAGTACTATTGAAAATAAATAAAACCCATCCCCCACAATGTAACGTAGGCTACTGTCATTTTTGTCAAAAAATATCAAAATAGCATATATGTATTCGTAACTTCAATTTAACAAATTAAGTTAAACTTTTATAAAGGTATGTCAACTGATCACAAGTCAAAACTTAAAATAGTAGGTTGAATTGACTTGCAAAACCAAGTTTTTTTTTTTTTTGATGCTGCATTTTTACAGTGAACATGTATGCAGGCTCCGCCTCGTTGTGTGCACTGTGGTTTTTCAAGTCAGTTCAAACTACTATCATAAATTTTACAGCGTATTTATAAATTAATAATTCGAACATGAAAGGTAATCCAGAAGTGCAAAACTATGAACATGTGGTGGCAAGAACAGGAAAGAAAAGCGACACATAACCAAAAAAAAAAAAAAAAACAGATTGGAAAAACCACAAAACATACACATTATATAACCACATGGCAGCATTTTAATCCAGAAAACCCGATAAATTTAATCCATGGAGAAAATGCTTACTTGCATTTTTCCTTGTTCTTACATTTTGTGATTATGGAAATAAAACCGATGAAATGTTACTTTAATTGCCTTTGGGGTCTGAAGGTTTTGAAACAAGCAAAATATCAGAATAGCAGTTATTTTGGAGAAGAGAGGAAGTTGAGTTTTCCATTCCGCTGCAGGTAAAGAACCGGATGAACAAAAGCAGCCAGGATAAAACAAAATAAACTAAAAGACCAACAAACAGAAAAGTCCTGATCCAAAAAAGTGAGAATTCCTGTGATGATGTAAGGTACAAACATGACAACTGTGGTAACAGTAGTCATTAGAATAAGATTAAACGCTCTTCTCTTCATGTTGTTTTCCTCTTCTCTCTCTCTCCCTCTCTCTCCTGGTCCTGACTGCTTCAGAGTTCTGAGAACAGCCACACAAAAATACAACTGAACGAAGAAGAAGAGGAGAAACTGAATTGAGAGCATGCAGATCAATTTAAAAAAGTTTGGTGTATATAAAACAAATGCGCAGATAAAACAACATCCAAGACAAATGATCCAGACAGCAGTACAGCAGATAACTTTATATCTGAGAGGTTTGTACTTCAGAAAGGTTACAGGATGAACCACAGCCAGGTAACGCTCAAGACAGATCAGACAGTAAAACAGAGGACGCCCAATGACGCCTGTTCCTATAAAAAACAGTGCTATTCTTAAAATATTCGGGAAAAGAATCGACAGCACGCATAACAAACAATTCAAAGAATACAACAGTTCGCAAATAGAAAGATTGAGGTTAAATAACTCAAGCGCAATTCCGCTTCCTGTTCCTGTAACAATAAGCCATATAATATAAGAGTGTGTAAGAAGACCAAAAAGGGTGTTTAAGGCAAATATAGCAATGTCCACTTTGTTCATTATCAGACAAAGGATAAAAACTGTGGAGTTGGTGGATGCTTCAGGTGTGAAGATTGCTGACGATTCGTTCATTTCTTCCTTCTTTGTCTTAGCTAAGAAGTATATGACTGCTGTTTTGACCTATACTGTAGGGAAAGAGAAATAAAAACATTTAAATGTAAATTAAAGCAATAAGCCCCATAAGAAGCAGTGGGTTAAAGTGCGTTTTATAACAGCTAAGGGACGTTGATAGGCACGACGCAAAGCTTCGCGGGGCTTATTGCTTTTATAAAACGGTTACATCATGTGCATAGCAAGGTTTCATAAAATAAAACACAAACTGTAAAAAAAATCTGTAAAAATACAGTATTACTGTCAGCTGGTTGCCAGTAACTTACTGTAGATTTTACATTTATGTTATTTATTGGCAACAGTTTGTTCAAAGTTAAATGAAACATTTTCTGTATTTATGTTCTACAGTAAGTTACTGGCAACCAGCTGCAAAATTACAGCAATTTCTTTTAAAGTGCAGCAAATAAGATAACCACACTGTAAAAAACGCTGCCTAGATAAAAAGAATATGTATTGTATGTATAAACAAACAGGTAATTGTAATGAAGCTCCAGTAGGCTGAGGATCCATTTGCAAACTTTATTTCACTCGTTGTCGTACAGGCAGGGTCAAACACCAGCAAACACATATATGGAGGGTAAGGCAATCTCGTAGTGAGTAAACAGGCAGATGTCAAGGCAGGCAGCGGGCAAAGAATAGTCAAAACACAAGCAGATGTCGGGGCAGGCGGCAGACAATCAGAATAGTCAATAAACACTCCAAAGTAGGCACGGGGTAATCAGACAGAATAATAACGCTTAGAAATGATGCCAGAGCAAATCAAGACTTCGCAAAGAGAGCCCATTGCTAAGAGTCTTAAATAGGCAGAGTGATGGGAATCAGGTGCAGGCGAAATCAGTTCAGGTATGTGGGCTCATGGGAAACGTAGTCTGAATAACACTAATACCCAGGGGCTGGCTCCCTCTAGTGGTGATCGAGGAGCGAAGCAGGAGCTTCACTCGTAACAGAACCCCCCCCCTGCGAGCGGCTCCCGAAGCGAGGAGGCGGATGACGCCGGGGTCTACCACGAGGTCGAGGGGCCGGCTTCCCAGGATTGTCTCGGTGAAATTGTGTGATGAGTGATGGGTCAAGGATATCTCTGACCTCCACCCAAGATCGTTCCTCGGGACCGTACCCTTCCCAATCGACCAGATATTGTAATTTATTACCCCGACGTCTGGAATCGAGGAGGTCGTGGACCAGATAAGCCTCCTCACCATCTATGCGCAGGGGCTGGGGATCCTGTCCCGTGGTCGTGTCCTCCTGCTCCTCCCTCGGACCACCAGCGGGTTTCAGCAGAGAAACATGAAATGTAGGAGAGATGCGATAAGTGGGAGGCAAATTTAAACGAAATGATACAGGAGTTATTTGTTTAGAGATTTTGAAAGGACCCACATACCTGGGACTGAGTTTCTTGCAGGGTAGTTTGAGACGCAGGTCTCTGGTGGATAGCCAGACCCACTGTCCGGGTCTGTACTCGGGATTGGCTCTGCGGTGGCGATCGGCCTGAACCTTTTGTCTCCTGACGGCTCGTTGGAGATGGTGATGAGCTTGTTCCCAGGTCTCTTCGCTTCTTTGAAACCAGTCGTTAATGGCGGGTAGATTAGAGTGTTCATCAGACCAAGAAAAGAAGGGAGGTTGAAATCCTAAGATACACTTGAAGGGAGTTAACCCCGTAGAGGATTTGGTTAGTGAGTTCTGTGCATATTCGGCCCACATTAAATATCTGCTCCAGTCCTGTTGGTTCTGGTTGCAATACGAGCGGAGAAAGCGAGTAAGTTCCTGGTTCATCCTTTCAGTTTGTCCATTGGATTGTGGGTGATATCCTGATGTGAGACTGATATTGACATTTAACTGTTTAAAAAAGGCAGACCATACCTTAGAGGTAAACTGTGGCCCTCGGTCGGATACAATGTCTTCGGGAAGTCCATAAAATCGAAAGACCCAGTTGCATAAGGTTTCAGCTGTTTGAAAAGCCGTGGGGAGTTTGGGTAGGGGAATGAGCCGACAGGCTTTAGAAAATCTGTCCACTACTGTCAGAATGACTGTGTGATTGTTGGACTTGGGGAGATCAGTGACAAAATCTATCGCTATGTGCGACCAGGGGCGTCGTGGAATGAGGAGAGGTTGTAGTAGTCCGGCAGGTCGCTGATGGGAGGATTTGGATGTATTACAGGTGTAGCAGTTATTGACGAAAGCAATGGTGTCCTTAGACATGGATGACCACCAAAATTTCTCCTGTAGTATATTAAGGGTGCCTGTAATACCTGGGTGACCTGTGCTGGGTGATGAGTGAATCAGTCTGATGAGCTTCTCACGGATAGGTTCGCTTACGAAGGTTTTGTTGAGGGGACATTGAGCTGGTGGTGGAGATTGAGCATTAGCCTGGTTGATCTCTGTCATGATATCCCACTGGATGGGGGAAAGAATGAGGGTCTCAGAGATGATGTTTCTGGGAGGGTTGGGTGGGTCGGAGTCCTCATAGCAGCGAGACAAAGCGTCAGCCTTAGTGTTCTTTGATCCCGGTATATACGTGACTGAAAAGTTGAAGCGGGTAAAAAACATCGACCATCTTGCCTGTCGGGGGTTCATTCTCTTAGCGATCCGAAGATATTCCAGGTTTTTGTGATCAGTGAGAACTGTAAAAGGATTCTGAGCCCCTTCTAACCAGTGCCTCCATTCTTCGAAAGCGGCCTTCATGCCCAGTAATTCACGGTCGCCCACATCATAGTTGCGTTCTGCAGCTGAGAGTTTGCGTGAGAAGAAAGCACAAGGGTGCATTTTGGCAGGTGATCCGTGACGTTGTGAAAGAATGGCACCAATACCGATGTTGGAAGCATCTATTTCGACAATGAAAGGTAGGTTTGGATTGGGATGATGAAGGATTGGTGCAGATGTGAATCTTTTCTTTAATTCCTGAAAGGCATCTAGAGCTTGAGGAGACCAAGAGAGGCGGGACGTTGAGCGTTTGGTCATGGCGGTGAGAGGGGCTGCTACAGTACTGAAATTACGGATGAAGCGTCTGTAGAAGTTAGCAAATCCCAGGAAGCGTTGTATTTCCTTAAGGGTTTGCGGTCTGGGCCAATCGAGTACAGCTTTGACTTTAGATTCATCCATTGCAACTCCATCCGATGATATGATGTATCCTAAATATGATGTTGACGTCTGATGAAACTCACACTTCTCCGCTTTGGCATACAGTTGGTATTGAATGAGACGCTTTAATACTGTTCTTACATGTTGGATGTGTTCTTCAAGGTTACTGGAGTATACTAAAATATCGTCGATGTAGGTAATGACCCACCGGTCCAACATGTCTCGAAACACATCATTGATGAAAGACTGGAAGACAGAGGGACTGACAGAAAGGCCGAAGGGCATCACTAAGTATTCGTAGTGACCAGATTTAGTAGAAAAGGCTGTTTTCCACTCGTCTCCTTCCTTGATACGAATAAGGTTGTAAGCACATCGCAAGTCAAGCTTGGTGAAGAATTTTGCCGTACGTAATTGCTCTAGGGCTGCTGGAACTAGTGGTAGTGGGTACCTGAATTTTACCGAGATATCATTGAGAGCTCGGTAGTCGATGCATGGTCGAAGAGTGCCATCCTTCTTCTTCACAAAGAAAAAACTAGATGACGCAGGAGAGACGGAGTGACGGATGAATCCCTTAGCTAGTTCCTCCTCAATGTATTTGTTCATGGCCTCGGTTTCAGGTTGAGAGAGAGGGAAAATTCGCCCCCTAGGTGGTATGGTGCCTGGTAACAGCTCGATACTACAGTCGTTTGGGCGATGTGGTGGTAATTGAGACGCGCCCTCTTTGCTAAAGGCTCTACTGAGGTCAGCATATTCTGGAGGTAGTTTACATGTTGCAAAATCCTCAGATGTAATGATAGTGTTAAGGGAAGTAACAGGATGAATGGATGACAGGCAGGTTGAGAGACATTTATCGCTCCACTTAACTATTTGGTGTTCCCTCCATGAAATGTGGGGGTTGTGTTCCTCCAGCCATGGCAGTCCTAGAATTACTGAATAATGTTGAGAGGGGATGATGTAAAAGGTGATGTGTTCGTGATGCAGAGATCCAACTTGTAAGTGAATTTTGCCGGTACAGTACTCAATATTCCCCTCTCCAATGGGTTTTCCGTCTATCGTCTCGACTGTTAAATGAGATGGACAAGATGTTAATTGTAGATTATGACAGTGAGCAAAACTTTGGGACATGAAATTTCCTGCAGCTCCAGAGTCAATTAAAGCAGAGGTAGAGATACATCCTTCATCAGTGACTATTTGAACTGGGACTTCTATGTTACGTTGAGAGGAATGAATTAAAGCACTCACCATGGTGGTTTTGCGAGGAGGAGGTCTGGTGGGACAGGTAGCCAGAACGTGTCCAGGTTTACCACAGTACAGGCACAGATTATTCTTAATCCTTCGATCTCTCTCCTCCTGAGTGAGATGAGTATAACCCAGCTGCATGGGTTCGGAGGGAGTCGGGAAGAAACTGGGCTGAGTGTAATGACGACGGGACCGGATTAGGTTATCTATCTGGATAGATAAGTCAATAAATGCTGCTAAATCTCTCCCCTCATCACGGCAGGCCAATTCCGCTTGCAATTCGTGGTTTAATCCGCGTCGATACATCAGTTTTAAAGGGCCTTCGGGCCACCCAGTCTGAGCAGCGAGTGTGCGAAACTCCAAAGCATAATCCGCAGCTATGCGATCACCCTGACTAATGGTAATGAGACGCTCACCTGCATTCTCTCCTCCGGCAGTATGTTCAAACACCTCTCGAAATTTAGCCAAGAAAACCTCAAAGGTAGGGAAAATCGAGCCGTCGTCCTTCCAAACGGCAGTAGCCCAGTCCAACGCTTTATCAGTGAGTAAATTGCACACAAATGCGATTCGGCTTGCATGCGTGGGGTATAAACCCGGTTGTTGCGAGACAAACAGAGAGCATTGTAATAAGAAGCCCTTACATTTGGCTGGATCACCGTTGAACTTCTCAGGAAAGGCTAATCGAGGGTTCACAGTAGCCGATGCTGAATGAGCACTTCCGCTCGATGAAGCATTCGTCGCTGCGGACGGAGAGATCTGTAACCTTTGTAAAGTCCTAACCAACTCCTCGGTTACGGTGCTAAGGTGTCCGAGTTGTTGTTGTTGTGCTGCTAGCTGGTGAGCTTGAACCGACAACTCCGTAGTGATTTGAGAGACGGTCGCTGGATCGCTTTGCGGCGAAGTCTTCTGTAATGAAGCTCCAGTAGGCTGAGGATCCATTTGCAAACTTTATTTCACTCGTTGTCGTACAGGCAGGGTCAAACACCAGCAAACACATATATGGAGGGTAAGGCAATCTCGTAGTGAGTAAACAGGCAGATGTCAAGGCAGGCAGCGGGCAAAGAATAGTCAAAACACAAGCAGATGTCGGGGCAGGCGGCAGACAATCAGAATAGTCAATAAACACTCCAAAGTAGGCACGGGGTAATCAGACAGAATAATAACGCTTAGAAATGATGCCAGAGCAAATCAAGACTTCGCAAAGAGAGCCCATTGCTAAGAGTCTTAAATAGGCAGAGTGATGGGAATCAGGTGCAGGCGAAATCAGTTCAGGTATGTGGGCTCATGGGAAACGTAGTCTGAATAACACTAATACCCAGGGGCTGGCTCCCTCTAGTGGTGATCGAGGAGCGAAGCAGGAGCTTCACTCGTAACAGTAATAATGAATCACAAAACAATTCATGAACCAAAAACTATAAAAAAACAACAACTATTAAATCATTATTAAGGCAAACAATTTTGTGATGAAAGCTGCATATAATTTAAACATTTAAAACACATGACAACCTTTCCCGACCTGGCATGTATGGAAAACACCCTATATCCCTTTAGTTTACAATCTACTTGGACTGTGTTATATAATATGCTTCCCTTACTGTGGATGTGTGTGGCATTATTCATTTATTTTCCAAAGAGCTATTTACATAAAATCACATAGGAATATTATTCAGAGGATATAATTCTTCAAACTTGTTTTGAACTTGTCCAGACTGCTGAAGACAGTTAACAAACATTAGCTGGATATTTGACTTCAAAGTTACTGAGATATAGCCCTTGTGACAAATAGCCTCGGACTTTATTTTGGCAAATGCTAGCCTGCTAACAAGCACAGATACTGATTACATCTCCTAAAGATTATGATTAAAATTGAGAATTAGTTGACTTTCACCATTTATTGTTAGTGTATAGTTCACAGAAAGTACCTCCTACCCCTTCACAAGTAAAGATGCAAAAAGAGCCGCTAAGTCCCCGGAGATCATTACAGATAAAGTGTATAGCACATAGCATAGTCACATGAGTATTTCAGGTACTGTATGTTAATATTGTAGCTCTGTCTTATGTACCAAACCTCTGTTCATTATGGGAGTGTCTGCGCCCTCTGCATTTGTTTTTTTAAGGGATTTTTCAATGCAGATTTTCCATGCTCTCAATTTGAAAACTATACTTTTAACACCTGACATGGAAACAGGTGGCAATGCCTTAAGAGATAAATTGCTTTTTGAAAAAAAAAAATTGTGTGCTCACCACCAACCCATTCCTCTCAGATAAAATAAGCACACTGTAAAAAAATTCCGTAGAAATTACAATGTTATTGCAGCTGGGTTGCCGGTAATTTACCGTAGATTTACATTTATGTAATTTACTGGCAAGAATTTGTTCAAAGTTCAATCAATTTTTAATATTAACATGTATTTGTATTTACAGAATAAAACTATACAATAACAGTCTCATGCAAAGCATTCTGGGAACCAGAAATCATCATCAACCTTTTTCAGTTTTTTGCTTCAGATTTTGTTTCCCAGAATGTTTTGCTTGATGCTGTTTTTTTTGTTTTACTCTATAAAGACAAAGACTTGTAAATGTTTAATGTTCATTTAACTTTGAACAAAATGTTGCCAGTTAAAAACATAAATTTAAATCTACGGTAAATTACCGGCAACCCAGCTGCAATTTCTACGGAATTTTTTTACAGTGCATGATGCTAGAAATCATGTTCTTTATTCTTTCCAGGAAACGTAGTAATATAACAGCTAAACATTGCTATTTTGGTAAAGTTTATCAAAGCACATGATATATGGTTAATTTATATAATTAATACAAAAACAGACACAGGTTTTTCAATAACAGGTCAGAATCACTAACAAACAAATATGAAATGCTTCACGTTTACAAAGAGTCAAGTTTGTAAATCTTTAATCTCTTCACTGAATGATAAATGCTGTCTATGAAATAAGTAAAGTGTGAGAGTCTTAATATCAGATCTGCTAACAAACAAATCATTTCTTGTTTTAAAATGCATCTGCTTAAAGGTGCAGTGTGTAAATTTTAGCACCATCTAATGGTGAGGTTGCGAATTGCAACCAACAGCTTAGTCCACTGCTCACCCCTCGCTTTTGAAACACATAGAGAAGCTACATTAGCCGCCACCGGACAAACATGTCATCGTCGAAGACAACTTCGTAAAAAAAAGTCTCAAATTAAGGGCTTTGGTAGAAAAATGGCGGCACAAAATGGTGACATCCATGTAAGGGGACCCTCTTTGTATGTAGATAAAAAGGTCTCATTCTAAGATAATAAACACATAACGGTTCATTATGAAAGGTCTTTATACACCCCTGATAATATAGTTTTGTATATTATTTTGCATTTCTGTCAAGAGATCCTTCTAAAAATTACACACTGCACCTTTAAGTAATTTTTAAGGTCCAATAACAATAAATGAAAAATTCCAACCCTACAGGTAAATGCAAAATCGTTGCATCCCATATGGCTTCTTTTATGTATGTTTACCTTTAAAACAATGAGAAAACATAAGTAAAATAAAATAAACAAGTATTGAGTAGGGGTTTTGAGGCACCCCTGACAATTTCCAGGATTTTCATTTATAAATATTTGGGTGTTTGGGGCAGCAATTTCATTTAAATATATATAAAAAAACGGAAGGACACTGTAATATTTTAAAAACGAAATTAGAAATTAGGTGCATAAATTTGCCCCCCCAAGCCCCCCCCCCACCCCCGCACAACTTTAACCAGATTCCCAGTACCGACACTGGCCACACAGCACCACAGCATGATGGAACCTCCACCAAATTTTACTGTGGGTAACAAGTGTTTTTCTTGGAACGCTGTGTTATTTTGCTCCCATGCATAACACCCCTTTTATGACCAAATAACTCAACCTTTGTTTTATCAGTCCACAGCACCTTATTCCAAAATGAAACCTCAAGCGACTCCATCATATAAAACATATGGGCTGCCTAACGATTAGTCTCGTCTAATTGTTTGCAGAATAAAAGTTTTTCTTTACATAATATATTTGGGTGTGCTGTGTATAATAATTAAGTATAAATACAAACACACATATATTTAAGAAATATTTGCATTATATATAAATATACATTTTTATTATATAAATATATTTTTTTCTTTAAATAATACATCCATGTGTATGTTTTTATTTATACATAATTACTATACACAGTACACCCACATATATTATGTAAACAAAAACTTTTATATTGCAAATGGAGTCGTGACTAATCATAATATAATTCTACGTAATACCCAAATTACACCCAGACAAAATTCATTCAAATCCTTTCAATCCATGACTGGCAACCACAGTGTATTTGTTATACATCTTCATGCAAAAACAATACAATCAATCAATCAATCATAAAGTAAAGTGTTTCTCCACGGACTGTCAGAATGTGATGTGCATGATTTACTTAACAACAAACACCAGCTATGCAAATATTGAACATGGAAATCATGAGGTTAAAAATGGTCATACTTCAAAACTGATATATGCCACTACTTCCCTTATTTATTTGCATGTACTGTATAAACACCATCGTCTAAATATGAGTCACTATAAACACCAATGCATCACATTCAAGAATTACAGGACAGATGCTTATAATATCACAAATACAGTCATTGGACGCATGAGGTGAGGTGAAATTCACCACAGAGTCATTCATTTTCTCTTGTCAGGTCAGGAGCTTGAAAATGTGAAAAATTATGTATTGAAAAAAAGTACAGAGTAAGGGTTAGTGGTGAAGACTGCGTATAAAATTATATATAGCCAGCTCAAGTTTGTCCTAATAGCAAATTTATACACATTTATGCAGGAAATGTTAATCACCAAGGTGTATTTCAAACAAAACAAATATAAACGGAAACAGAATATATTCAAATTTTCTTTCTTTTTCTTTTTTACATAACAAATGAAAAAGTTGTTTGACATGTTTTGTCTAAAAATGACAAGACTACATTTGGATCGAGTATTTAAAATTTTAGGCAATAATGTTTGATAGACATTTGTTTCAACTAACATGCTCATAAACCACCACACTTACACTTAAAAGGGAAAATGTCACCTGAAGAGTGAATGCACAGTCTCTCTGCATTTACTTGTACATGCATTCTGTCATTTTATAGCTTGAGCTGTCACAAGGACACACAATGTGTAATTTAAACCAAGCTATGCAAATATTTCATGTGAAAATGGTGAGGTTAAAGACAGCATTATATACAATTTTAAACAGCAAAATGCATAAAAAAACATTTACAGTATTTGTGATTATCCAGTGACAACCTAATGCCATTTTCTTCACTTGACTTCCTGAAAGGTTGCTTGCTTACACTGGTATTATGATGCACTTTGGTCGATCGAATAACAAATGGACGACGCTTAATATAAGTGTAAACGGGGTATGAAATATTTTGAGCTCGTCCACTTTCAACCACATTTAGAGGTTGTCGAAAAGGCATTTGACTGGATTTGAACAGCCACAAAAGACTGTATAAAAACAATACAGTTCATTATGTAAGGTCTTTATACACCACTGATAATATAGTTATATAATATTGCATTTCGGTCAAGAGATCCTTCTAAAAGTTACACATTGCACCTTCAGGGGTCTATCTTACACCCAGCGCAATGCAGCACAATGTTTGACGCAAGTGTCTTTTGCTAGTTTCCACGCTGCACAATTGTCATTTTCACGTTTACCGCCACATGTTTATATAGCAAATGCATTTGCGCCCCCTTTTGCGCCCATGAGCGTTCTTGTTCTGGTCTGAAAACGAGGTGTGTTCAGGCGCATTGTTGGCTAAACTCAATGGCACAATATGTTTTTTGTTATTTAAAGAGCGCATTAGTAATATGCGCCTATAAATGGACGACAACGCGGGTTTACTTATCACATACATGAATGCTCAGCAGCACAAAAAAGTAATGCTTTGTAAAAAATCCCATGCCGCTGTTCTAGTGCTGAAACGCTTCAGCTCTTGCACGTTTGAAAGAAAGAAAAGGGCTTTTAAAAGGTTTTATTCAAAAAATGAAAACAACCTATTTTTAACATTATTCTTAAACTGGTGGTCTTCTTCCTCCGCTTAGTTTTTCAGTTTACAAGGTCGGTCATCTAAATTTTACGCAAAGCGCCAGCGCAACTGGTTTTAAAGGGGATGACAGATAAGACTCTTATTGGTTTATTGCACGTTATGCCCAAAACACACCCATTACTCATTAGGAAAATATGTACAACCCTTTCAACCCTGCGCTCGGTGCACAAACCATTTTTCCCGTCGTTAAATTAGCAAAAGTTGCATCGGACACGCCCATTTAGACTGTGTGCCGTGCGCTTTAGACGATGCGCTTAGATTGTTAAAATAGGGCCCTTAATGTACAATAAACAAATAATAATAATAATAATAATAATAATAATAATAATAATCTTACTGAATTCTGAACAAATTTAATGTATTTTAAAATAGACCTGTATATTGATGCGCATTGTATTGTGACGATGGTATCAGGATATGTATAATACAGTTGTTGTTGATACACAGGCCCGATACAAAAAAAGATTATTAACTGTCCTAGATTAATATGTCCTTTACAATAACAAAGATGTTAATCACTGCACTCATTATTATTATTATTATTATTATTTTAGACATAATTTTATATCTTCATAAAGCTGTTTGAATAGCAGGGACAGGTGTTCAAATATTGTGTAGCTTTACCTGAAACACACACATAAACACAATTCCATGAATTTTAGCACCAGCCCAGTCCTGGTGTACCACAGGGAGATGGAGGAAAAGCTTCCTGACCACTGTCATTAAACATCACTCATCCATTTGCTAAAAGCAGCACGACAATTTACTTAAACATTGTGATTCAAATTTCCATTTTGACCACTTCACTGCATTGTTGAGTGACAATGGGCTCTATCTTAAAATTATTATTAAGTCTCTCGGACATAAATGAGGAGTAAATATGAGATGTTAGAAGGCACAAAGAGCTGCTTCTCCTGCAGCCTGGTAAGTAAATACATGTTTTGCTTTAAACAAATGCATCTATTTTGAAATGTTTTTTTTTTTAATGCTACCTCACGAATTTATTGTATATGATGACTATGTACCTGTGGATATGATGAGATGAGAAACATTTTTAAGTAATTCTTAAAAAAAAATGATGCTGTCCAAGTGCTGAAACGTGCGGAGAGCAGTTTGTAAATTCTTTAGCTCCTGTTTGTTACAAATAAAGTATTTTTACAGTACAAAAAGGATGCAACCAGTCGAAACTGGTTATTTTTCTGGTTTTTGGCTTTAAACCTCATCCTGGCCCTTGTCGCCATGCAGTCAAAAGGACATTTGGTTTGTACGTGGGTTTATGTAATGCCAGTCAAATTACCCATAAAGCCCAAATGGATGCTTACTGACATAATTGACAGGTGTCTCATTCAGACGCTTTCCTGTGTGTTGCAAACGAGTGCTTTTATATACAGAAAACATCCCAGAGAAAATGTAAGATTTCAGTATGCTTAAAATGAATAAAGGTGTACAAGTACAAGAAGAATCAGTTTATTTGTTTGTTTGTTTGTTAGTTAATACATTTACTATGTTATATAACTTCATTAGTCCCCGATTTGTCCATGCTTTTAATAATTATTAGTTTAGTTATATGTTCAGGCCAGGAATGCACTGAATGTTAGGCAACCAAAACCATTTTATAGTTACGATTGTCAAACTTTTGGTGCATCCCTAGTTCAAGCCTACCCAGTCTCTCAAAATTATGTACCTATAGTCATGTAATTTTTTTAAACTTTTTCGTGATACGGTCACGAATTTCCATAGTTTATGTGACATTGTCACGTATTGGTTACTCAACAGCTTTTTGCTATTTTCAAACCATTGCCGCTTCGGTTTAGGGTTAGATTTGGTGTTTGCATTAGGTTGTCACTTGAAGTATTGGTTTATGCTTTTTTTATATTTTCTACATTTTAAAACATTGTCGCCTGGCGTAAGGATTAGAATTGGGTTTGGGTAAGGATGTCATTTTATGTAAATCTAACCCTAAACCAAAGCGAAAATAGTAGGAAATTAGGACAAAACAGTTGATTAACCAATACGTGATAATTACACATAAACAGAAATGTTTAAAATGCGGAAATTCGTGACCGTATCACGAAAAAGAATCGAAGAATTATGTGACTATAGGTACGTAATTTCTTGTTACTGGGATGTTCAGGCACTAGCATGATTATTTAACCCTAGAATGACTATCAGTAAATCAATGCAGTTTTATATTTTCTTTTATCTAGACAGTTTAGTAACAAATTACAGGATTTATGTACAGCAGCAGGAAAGTTTTCCGGCTCTGCGCAGAAAAAGAATCGAATGTACAAAACTAGCCACAAAATACCACAAAAAACGAATAACCCAACCAGCTGAAATATGCAATTCTATGAAAATAGTAATAAATCCTAAGACACAAAATGGCAGATACATGAAAATTGTGTTTACAGTACTTATTAGAATGAGATAAAACGCTCTTCTCTTCATGTGGTTTTCCTCCTCTCTCTCTCTCCCTCTCTCTCCTGGTCCTGACTGCTTCAGAGCTCTGAGAACAGCCACACAACAAAAAAACTGAATGGAGAGGAAGAGGAGGAACTGCAGCAAAGAGAACAATGAATACAATTTTAATGAGGCCACCATAAACATAACAGACAAACAAGAGCAAAGGCAAATGATCCAGACAGCAATGCAGCAGATGACTTTATATCTGAGAGGTTTGTACTTCAGAAAGGTTACAGGATGAACCACAGCCAGGTAACGCTCGACACAGATCAGACAATGAAACAGAGGACGACCGGTGATGCATAGTCCTAATGTAAAACGTTCCACTAAATAAAAACCTGAAGACCAAATTACCATTATATAAAAATAACAATTCAGACAGATTCCAATCTCACAGACAGAGAGATTCAGGTTGAAAAACTCGGATGCGATTTTGTTTTCTGTTCCTGTGACGATGAGCCATATAACATAGGAGT